>NW_026571152.1:15815-175815 GCF_026225935.1 Boleophthalmus pectinirostris
TTTTCCATTTCTGGCCCCTGGCGTTTACCAGCTGAAAAGCGGAATTTGTCCTGGGCATACTTCAAGCAGATGTCCCTCCAGGATCTATCTGGCTTTCCTATCTTAGTCATCTGCAAACATTAAATATCAAACAGTTTAATGTCGAGCTTGGCCATACGTGTATAGACAGACGGAGGGGAGGAAATTCTACATGTTTTGCAGGCTTTATTTATATAATTTCTCAAACAAGGAAACGTAGCAAGTTACACGGCTTTGGAGGGTCATGGTTTGCCCTCTGTACAAAGACAAAGCAATCACAGCCCTTGTGGTAAAATAATAATAACCAATGTCGCTACACGTGAATAAATGATCACATGAATTAGCCATGTGAGCATTGTGTCGCGTAGCGGTGTGAATAGACCTTATAATAGCTATGTGCGCATTCTGTAGATATGCTATGTTGACCTTATGTAACCTCATTACTCCACAGCCCACTACTTGGGGTCGTCTCGCGCCCCATGTAAATTCGTACATCTGTATTGAAGGACTTGCGAGAAACAATGAAACTTGGGACGATTATTTCACGTCTTTTCCCGCGATATCACGGAGTTTTACGGAAAAATAAACCAATAAATAATACTTGGGCTACTGATTCTGTCAGTTAGCAAATAGTTTATTATGAGTACTAACAAATTTCCAAACTTTCCCTTTCCCCGAACTTTTGAAAAACGTGTAAAATGACCGCTACTGTAAACTTCCTGTACCACGACAATCCCCGCCCCCTTGCCTACGTGACTGACGTGACGTAGAGTTTAGGACCTGTAGAGAGGAAAGAGGGGGGGAAGGGAGAGTAAAAGAAGTATCCTTCAAACTTATCCATAGGTTCTACCCAACTAAAACTTATATCAAAAATAGATTTAAGAAAAATATTGATTCTGAATGTAGCCTTTGTAGAGAATGTCCTGAAACTATTGTGCATCTGTTCTGGAATTGTCAACTGTATAATTTTTTGCAGAAATTGTGTGACTATATTCACAATTACATTGATAAACACTTTATTTTGCATTGGAAGAATGTTTGTTTGGCTTTTTGATTCTCAATTACAAAAAATTCAATCTACCTAATTAATCTATTATTATTAATGTCAAAGTATCATATCCACTTGTGTAAATTTTCTGGTAAGAGGCCAACCTTTGTTGCTTTCTACAATAGTTTCAAACAATACATTCTTTCAATTCAATTTTCTAAGAAACAGAAGGCACTCGAGACTGTAGAAATCTGTACAGCTCTGAATGTTTTCACTTCAACTCTGACCCCAGTGGGGAAAGTATAGCATTTCCCCCTTTCCTGTCCTCTTTTATTTCCCCCTCCTTTCTTTTTTATTACTTAACTTTTTATTTATTTTATTTGTACATGTTGTACGATAAAATGTTTGAATAGTAATCACAGTTCTTTATACACTGCTGGATGTATACACTTTTTCTTTAAATTTATAAAAAAAAAAAAAAAAAGGGGGGAGGAGAAAAAGAAAAGGAGAGAAGAGGAGGGAAATGTCCATTATATTATTGTTTCTTCTCTAATTATCTTTCAGCTTGTTACACTCACTTCAGCACTTATTGCAAGGTGTATCATTGCTTTAATTTCGTGTGTTTGTGAGATTCGAACAGGCAGCTTCCCAAAGTAACACAGCGCTTCTGACATTCCTAAGGCTATTTAGGTGCTTAGTAAAACCAAACTAATTTAACAGTGTATGTAGATAACTCTGTCATCATATGTCCCCTCACTTTTAAATAAACTCAATTATTTGAGAGAGTAGCTCAGTGCAGCAACAAGTGAATAAAACCAATTCTAAACTGAGCAAAGAGTGATGGGTTTTGTGAATAAATGTAAGTAAAATAGTAGTAAAATGATCCTGCAAGTAATTCTGGCTTCAAGTTATTCAGTGTATGACACTCACTGTCCTGTTTTTAAACAGGAAATTAAATAAAAACGTGAAAGCTGTTCTTGACTCCAATAAAATGATCAAAACTTTAATGTAACATTGTACCACACAGTAAGAAAGCAAAGAAAAATGACAAACCACGTATGAACAGACAGGACGAGAAGAACGAGGGAGAGAGGAGAGAGAAGAGACAGAGAGATATCTATGATTAAGAGCTGTAAAACAAATCCTTTAAACAAAATTAAATAAATGATTAAATAACAATAATAAAAGAATAACCATGTAATATAACAATAAAGAATAATATAATAACAATATAATGTAACAATATCACAATATATAACAATAATATTACAACAACAATAATAATCATCATCATCATCATCAAGATGAAGCTGAAACAATAAAACTACTGTAAACTAGGGATGTAACAATTCAGTGTAGACTACATAAAGAAATAACAGTTGTTTTAAGACTTAGTTCTTTGGATTAAATCTTGTCAAGGCATTTTAAAGAGGAAAAGTAGCAACAGTAACAGTTTTAGCTGTTTAACCTCCACAAAATATCACAATAAATATCCTACCGTGAGATGTATATAGTGAAAACATCGCACCAAGAGATTTGGATATTGTTACGTTCCTAATCGTGAGCTTTCCCATGATATCGCAATAAATAAGGTACCGTGAGGTTCATACCGTGACGATATCGTATCGTGAGGCTTTGATATCACCCCTACTGTAAACTGTTCCTCCAGTCTTCCAGGGACAGTCCTGAGGCTGGACAGTACCACCGCCCCTTCACCTGGGTGTGTCCAGTTCTTTTGCTTTTGTCCTGGCCACACTGCATGCAGGTGTAGTGGTACTGCTCTTTTGATAGCCTCTTCTTTGGCGGTTCCCCCTTGACACTAGCTCCTCATCCTCCTGGGCAGCTTTGGGAAAGGTAAATGAAATAACACATACCACGAAGAGACCGTGGTGTTTTTCAGGGGCACCAGAAACAGGTTTGTCTGCTCCAAGACAACCCTACTGTCCTCCAGCAGCTATCTGAGGTTGGGGCGAGGTTTTCCCCTTTGTGTCCTTTGGCCCGTTGCGTGCTTGCTCAAACTCTTTGGCAAGCCTGAGGCAAACACACTCACTGACCCTGTTGACTTCAGGGTCCTGGGCTGCTTGGCCATGAGTCATGTATAGTCTGTGGGAAAGAAAGAGCATATGATCTGGACTGTGAACAAGGATGTAAATCCGTGATGAACCACGTGACGATGTCAACAGGGATTGCAATAAAATAATATGAACTGTATTGAACCATGATAGCAGATTGTGGTCAAGCACCTTTCTGCCGCCTGCTGTCCAGGAGCAGAGCCACTCTGCTTCCTGGGTGCTCTCTACGGTCCTGCTGACACATGTGACTTTTTCCTAGAATTCTGGGTGTATCTAAACGGTGAAAAGAGACATCCATATGCTTCATTAGTTCCATGGAACGTATGTGTAATTATGGTGTACAAAACAATTACTAATTTGTACCTTGAAGGTGCCTTGATCATGGCATGGAGAGCTGCATACAGGCGCACTATGTCAGCCTCCTCTTTGGCTGACAAGGCAGTGATGGTCTGCCTCCCATCTCACAACCCCTCTCATGTCACTTGGGCTGGTCTGGAAAGTGATGAGTGAGAAAAAGAAAAACCAAGCAAATTAATGGTCACGCTTGTTCCTAATTATGTGAGCAATGCTGATTTTACATTCATTCATCTTATTCATTTAACCACATTTATTTCAGGTAAGTATTGTGTTTTTGAGTAGGCTAAGGTGTTACAGAAAATGTTACCTACCTCTGTGACGACGACTTCGGGATCAGTGTCACCCTCCACAGACTGGTCATAAGGACCAGTAGCCCCCTCCTCAGACATGTCTACAGTGACATCTGCATCATCTGCGTCCCACTCCTCCTCAAGCACCTGTGATGGGATTTCAGGGACATGCCAAGGCGCAAGCAGGTCCCCTCTGTTGGTCTGGCCCAATAAATATTCCACCGCTATGCGCTCATCTGTAACCAGTATAAACACAAGATGAGAGAAGGACATACATACACACATCCATCTCCATAGCACAGTCTTTGCACCCAAGAAATCCAAAGTCTTACCAGTAGGTTTCCCAGGTGGGGGAATTCTGCCACTAGATTACAACCACGGACACGCTGGCTTAAGCTGTTGAGGTGGGACATCGGGCGGACATCGAAGCTTCTAAGGGTCGAGGCCCCCTCCACAGCTACTGCCTCCTTGGCCCCGCCCATGTTCCACCTTGATAGCCCCTCCAGCATGTACATTTGCATATGTGTAGCATTGCACCGCCAGCCTAAAGAAACAAAACACTTTCAGTCAACACCATTATTGTAAAGTGAATCCATATGAATACATAAGAGTATTAAGTAATTGTGTTATTTTGAATAATTACAGTACATTCTCTGTCATAAGAGAAAAGAACATTCAAATAATATATATATATATATATATATATATAATGTGTGTTTCTCACCTTCCACGGTGGTAGGTCTCTCTCACCCTCATTGAGCTCGGGTCCTCTACCAGAGGCCTGGGAGCTTGAGAGTTCTGCGCAGTATCTTTGCTGTTCCCAGTACTGCAACTTTTCTGGACTGAGATGTCCGTTGTTTTTTTCCGGTATCTGTTGTAGCCACTCTTCCCAGTTTTGGGGGTTACAGCCCCGAGTGCTCCGATCACCACAGGCACCACTGATGCCTTTACTTTCCAGGCTCTCTCCAGCTCTTCCTTGAGCCCCTGGTATTTCTCTAGCTTCTCGTGTTCCTTTTTCCTGATATTACCATCGCTTGGTATTGCGATGTCCACCACCACGGCTCTGCTCTGTTTCTTATCCACCACCACTATGTCTGGTTGGTTCGCCATCACCATTCTGTCAGTCTGTATCTGGAAGTCCCACAACTCCCCAACCAGAGATTGGGTACGAAACCCAATAAGTATATATATATATATATATATATATATATACAGTATGTCTTGAGGCAAATGTACTTGCAAAGAAAGCGCACTGGTGCCAGTGAAAACTCTCCAGGGAGGAGGACCCCCTACCACACTTAAGGATGTCTAGCTCTTTCCCGCCCTTTTGGAATGTCCCCACCTTTTTATACAGTGCAACACATGGGGGGTCTTGGAAGCACTCCAGTTGTTTCTGCTGCATCTCCCAGATGTGGCGCATGCTGTCATGGCTCACCAAACACAGCCCTGTGGTGTCTGTGAGGTCCCACACTGATTCCAGCAGCCTTGAAATCATACGGCGCATCTCCTCCACTCCACGGGTCCTCCTCCTGCAGTGTTTCTTTAGTTCTCCTGGGTTGACGGTGGCCATAAGCTGTTCCTCAGTGGGAACATGTCCACTGTGGCTGCACTTCCACTCCTCTCTCTTGGCCTCCTTCAGGCGTTGCACATCCTCCTGATCCCATTCAAAAACGCAGGATGACAGCTTGGTACAAAAGGTGCCATATAGAGGGTGGTGTTCTGTAGTGAGGCCACAGTTGAAGCGCCTCACAAAATGAAAACTGTCTGAGCGCACTGCAGACTTCCATGGGTGGAAGAGCTTGGTCACTGAAGACACACCTGTGAAAAACAACCATTGTTAATTACGTAAAAAAACCCACATTGAATACAAATTGTTCTAACAATGTGTCTGTCTGTGCGTGTGTCTGTGTCTGTGTGTGCATGTGTGTTTCTGTGTTTGCGTTGTGTCTGTGTGTGCGAGAGTGTGCTGGTGTGTGCGACAGTGTGTTGGTGTGTGCGTGTGTGTGTTTCTGTGTGTGTGTGTTTCTGTCTGTGCGTGTCTGTCTGTGCGTGTGTGTTTCTGTGTTTGCATGTGCGCGCATGTGTCGGTGTGCGCGTGTGTGTTTCTGTGTGTGTGTGCCTGTGTCTGTTGTTGCATGTGTGTTTCTGTGTGTGCGTGTGTGTCTGTGTGCACGTGTGTGTTTCTGTGTGTGTGTGCGTGTGTCTGTGTGCACGTGTGTGTTTCTGTGTGTGTCTGTCTGTGCGTGTGTCTGTGTGTGCATGTGTGTTTCTGTGTTTGCGTGTCTGTGTGTGCGAGAGTGTGTTGGTGTGTGCGTGTGTGTGTTTCTGTGTGTGTGTGTGTGTGCGTGCGTGTGTCTGTGTCTTTCTTTTTCTGTGTGTGTGTGCGTCAATCTTTCTGGGTGTCTTTCTGTGCGTGCATGTCTGTGTGTGCGCGTGTGTTACTGTGTGTGTGTGTGCGTCTGTGTCTGTCTGTGCGAGTTTCTGTGTGTCTGTGCGTGTCTCTGTGTGTGCGTGTGTGTTTATGTGTGTGTGTGTTTTCTGTCTGTGCGTGTCTGTGTCTGTCTGTGCATGTTTCTGTGTGTGCTTGTGTGTTTCTGTGTTTGTGTGTGTCTGTAAGCGTGTGTCTGTGTCTGTCTGTGCGTGTGTGTTTCTGTGTCTGTGTGTCTCTTTGTGTGTGTCGGTGTCTGTCTGTCTGTGTATGTGTGTGTCTGTCTGTCTGTGCGTGTTTCTGGGTGCGCTTGTGTGTTTCTGTGTGTGTTTGTGTCTGTACGCATGTGTCTGTGTCTGTTTGTGCGTGTGTGTTTATATGTTTGTGTCTGTTTCTGTGTGTGCATGTGTCTGTGTCTCTCTGTGTGTGTCTGTGTGTGCATGTGTCTTTCTGTGCGTGCGTGTGTTTATGCGTGTGCGTGTGTCTGTCTGTTTCTGTGCGTTTGTTTTTCTGTGTGTGTGTGCATCTGTGTCTGTCTGTTTGTGTGTGTGTGTGTCTGTTTGTGTGTGTGTGTCTGTCTGTTTGTGTGTGTCTGTGTCTTTCTGTGCGTTTGTTTTTCTGTGTGTGTGTGTGTGTGTGTGCGCGCGCATGTTTCTGTGTGTGCGTCTGTGTCTGTCTCTCTGTGTGTCTCTGTGTGTGCGTGTTTCTGTGTATGCTTGTGTGTTTCTGTGTGTGTGTGTGTGTCTGTTTGTGCGTGTGTGTTTATGTGTGTGTGTGGGCGTGTGTCTATTTCTGTGTGTGTTTCTGTGTTTGCATGTGTGTGTCTGTGTGTGCGAGTGTGTGTCGGTGTGTGTGTGTGTCTGTGTCTGTCTGTGCATGTGTTTCTGTGTGTGCGTATGTCTGTCTGTGCGTGTTTCTGTGTTTGCGTGTTTCTGTGTTTGCGTGCGTGTGTCTGTTGTGTGTAAGTGTGAGAGAGAGACCCACCTGTCTGGGTGCAGAAGTCCCAATCGACAGATGACCGCAGGTTCAGTTTGGCCCGCATTTTTATAAAGGGTGACGACGCCTTGGCACAACCCTTCCAACCCTGCACCTTCACCCGTCGTCAGAACAGAGTTCAGAACCTGGTCAAACTCGTTGCGGATGTTGGTCATCCACGCAGCACTGCCCCCTATTCCACCAGCCAGCTTCTTGGTGATCTGTAAACCAAATACAAGCACAAGAAGCAAACCAATTTCCTTTTGTTTTTTTTGTAATTATACATGTTGTATTTTATACATTTTTTGAGTGAGCATAGATTGCGTTAGGTTTGGTGGCAGTACTGTTACCTTTTGTGGTCATGGCATAATGAATGCTGACTAGTGGAAGCGCACCCTTTCACTGACGCGCTTACCTCTGTGTCTCTTCTCCCTGCCTCCGTGCTGACTCGAACTCCCCCTGCCTCCCTGCCTCCATGTCTCCTCTCCCTGCCTCTGTGTCGACTTGGACTCGCCCTGCTTCCGTCTCAACTCCTCCTGCCTCACTGGACCCAGCATCTGATGCCAGATCTGCTGGCTGGGGGGAGTACAAAAAGAGGGAAATAAAGCTTTCTTTAATTGTCTCTTTTTGTACTTTACTAATCAATTAGTAAATCATTTCACCTACCTTGTGGAACCCACAGGTACACTGAAGGCTTCTCCCAAATAGATCCTTAGCATGGCTCTGCAGGGGCAAGCATCAATCCTCTCTAAGGCCTTTTTCCATTTCTTGGCCCCTGGCCGTTTGCCAGCTGAAAAGTGGAATTTGTCCTGGGCATACTTCAAGCAGATGTCCCTCCAGGAACTATCTGGCTTTCCTGTCTTAGTCATCTGCAAACATTAAATATCAAACAATTTAATGTCGAGCTTGGCCATACGTGTATAGACAGACGGAGGGGAGGAAATTCTACATGTTTTGCAGGCTTTATTTATATCATTTCTCATACAAAGAAAACGTAGCAAAGTTACAGTGCTTTGGAGGGTCATGGTTTGCCCTCTGTACAAAGACAAAGCAATCACAGCCCTTGTGGTAAATAATAATAACCAATGTCGCTACACGTGAATAAATGATCACATGAATTAGCCATGTGTGCATTGTGTAGCGTAGCGGTGTGAATAGACCATATAAAGCAGCTATGTGCGCATTCTGTAGATTATGCTATGTTGACCTTATGTAACCTCATTAAACTCCACAGCCCCTTACCTTGGGTCGTCCTCGCGCCCCCTATGTAAATTCGTACATCTGTATTGAAGGACTTGCGAGAAAACAATGAAACTTGGGACGATTATTTCACGTCTTTTCCGTCGAAATCAACGGAGTTTATACGGCAAATAAACCAATAAATAATACTTGGGCTACTGATTCTGTCAGTTAGCAATAATATAGTTTATTATGAGTACTAAGCAAATTTCCAAACTTACCCTTTCCCCGAACTTTTGAAAAACGTGTAAAATGACCGCTACTGTAAACTTCCTGTACCACGACATCCCCGCCCCCTTGCCTACGTGACTGACGTGACGTAGAGTTAGGACCTGTAGGGAGGAAAGAGGGGGGAAGGGAGGAAAAGAAAAGGAGAGAAGAGGAGGGAAATGTCCATTATATTATTGTTTTCTTATCTATTATCTTTTCAGCATTGTTTACACTCACTTCAGCACTTATTGCAAGGTGTATCATCGCTTTAATTTTCGTGTGTTTTGTGAGATTCGAACAGGCAGCTTCCCAAAGTAACACAGCGCTTCTGACATTCCTAAGGCCTACTAGGTGCTAGTAAAACCAAACAAATTTAACAGTGTATGTAGATAACTCTGCCATCATATGTCCCCTCACTTTTTAATAAACTCAATTATTTGAGAGAGTAGCACAGTGCAGCAACAAGTGAATAAAACAAATTCTAAACTGAGCAAAGAGTGATGGGTTTTGTGAATAAATGTAAGTAAAATAGTAGTAAAATGATCCTGCAAGTAATTCTGGCTTCAAGTTATTCAGTGTATGACACTCACTGTCCTGTTTTTAAACAGGAAATTAAATAAAAACGTGAAAGCTGTTCTTGACTCCAATAAAATGATCAAAACTTTAATGTAACATTGTACCACACAGTAAGAAAGCAAAGAAAAATGACAAACCACGTATGAACAGACAGGACGAGAAGAACGAGGGAGAGAGAAGAGACAGAGAGATATCTATGATTAAGAGCTGTAAAACAAATCCTTTAAACAAAATTAAATAAATGATTAAATAACAATGATAAAAGTAGAACCATGTAATATAACAATATAGAATAATATAATAACAATATAATGTAACAATATCACAACATATAACAATAATATTATAACAACAATACTAACAATAATCATCATCATCAAGATGAAGCTGAAACAAGAAAACTACTGTAAACTAGGGATGTAACAATTCAGTGTAGACTACATAAAGAAATAACAGTTGTGTTTCTTTAGTTCTCCTGGGTTGACGGTAGCCATAAGCTGTTCCTCAGTGGGAACATGTCCACTGTGGCTGCACTTCCACTCCTCTCTCTTGGCCTCCTTCAGGCGTTGCACATCCTCCTGATCCCATTCAAAAACGCAGGATGACAGCTTGGTACAAAAGGTGCCATATAGAGGGTGGTGTTCTGTAGTGAGGCCACAGTTGAAGCGCCTCACAAAATGAAAACTGTCTGAGCGCACTGCAGACTTCCATGGGTGGAAGAGCTTGGTCACTGAAGACACACCTGTGAAAAACAACCATTGTTAATTACGTAAAAAAAAACACATTGAATACAAATTGTTCTAACAGTGTGTCTGTGTGTGTGTGTGTGTGTGTGTGTGCGCGTGCGTTTCTGGGTGTGTGTGTGTGTGTGTGTGTGCATGTCTGTGTCTATCTATGCGTGTTCTGTGTGTGCGTGTGTGTTTCTGTGTGTGTATTTCTGTCTGTGTGTGTGTCTGTCTGTGCGTGTTTCTGTGTGTGTGCATGTGTGTTTCTGTATGTGTACGTGTGTGTTTCTGTGTGTCTGTGCGTGTGTGTGTGTTTGCGTGTGCGAGTGTGCGTCAGTGTGCGCGTGTGTGTTTCTGTGTGTCTGTGCGTGTGTCTGTGTGTATTTTTGTGTGTGTGTGCGTGTATCTGTCTGTGCGTGTGTGTTTCTGTGTGCGTATCTGTCTGTGTGTGTGTTTGCGTGTGCGTGTGTGTCCCTCTGGTGGTCAAAGCTGATGGTATGTGTGTGTGGTTCTGTTTGTGTGTGTGTGTGCTTCTGTGTGCGTGTTTCTGTGTGTGTGTCTGTGTGTGTATGTCTGTGTGTGCGTACGTGTTTCTGTGTTTGCGTGTGTGTGTCTGTATGCGTGTGTGTTTCTGTGTGTACATGTGCGTTTCTGTGTATGTGTGCGTGTTGTTGTGTGCGTGTGTTTCTGTGTGTGCGTGTGTGTGTCTGTGCATGTATTTCTGTGTGTGCATGTCTGTGTGTGTGTCTGTATGTGCATGTGTGTTTCTGTGTGTGTGTGCATGTTTGTGTCTATCTGTACATGTTCTGTGTGCGTGTGTGTTTCTGTGTTTGCGTGTGTGTGTCTGTGTGTGCGAGTGTGTGTTTCTGTGTGTGCGTGTGTGTCTGTGTGTTTCTATGTGTGCGCGCGCGTGTGTTTCTGTCTGTGTGTGCATGTCTGTGTCTATCTGTGCGTGTTTCTGTGTGTGTTTCTATGCGTGCGCGCATGTGTTTCTGTGTGTGTGTGTGTCTGTCTGTGCATGTGTGTTTCTGTGTGTGTGTTTCTGTGTGTGTGTGGCTGTGTGTGTGCCTGTGTGTGTGTCTGTGTCTTTCTGTGCGTTTGTTTTTCTGTGTGTGTGTGCATGTGTCTGTTTGTGTGTGTGCGTGTGTTTCTGTGTCTGTGTACGTGTGTGTGTCTGTTTGTGTTTCTGTGTGTGTGTGTGTGTCTGTTTGTGCGTTTGTGTTTCTGTGTGTGCGTGTCTGTCTGTTCATGTGTGCTTCTGTGTGTGCGTGTCTGTGTGTGCACGTGTGTGTGCGTGTGTTTGTGTCTGTTCATGTGTGTGTGTTTCTATGTGTGTGTTTGTGTGTGCGTATGTTTTTGTGTGTGCCCGTGTGTGTATCCGTCTGTGTGTGTGCATGTGTGTGTTTCTATGTGTGTGTGCGTGCACGTGTCTCTGTGTCTGTCTGTGCGTGCTTCTATGTGTGCTTGTGTCTGTGTCTGTTTCTGTGTGTACGTGTGTGTTTCTGTGTATGTGTATGCGTGTGTGTTTCTGTGTGTGTGTCTGTGCGTGTGTTTGTGTGTCCCTCTGGTGGTCAAAACTGATGGTATGTGTGTGTGTTTCTGTCTGTGCGTGTGTCTGTGTCTGTCTGTGCATGTGTGTTTCTGTATGTGTGGAGCTGTGTGTGCGTGCGTGTGTCTGTGTTTATATGTGCGTGTGTTTCTGTCTGTGCGTGTGTGTGTCTGTGTGCATGTGTGTGTGTGTTTCTGTGTGTATGTGTGCGTTTCTGTATATGCGTGCGTGTTTTTGTGTGCGTGTGTTTCTGTGTGTGCGTGTGTCTTTGCGTGTATTTCTGTGTGTGTGTTTGTCTGTATGTGCATGTGTGTTTCTGTGTGTGTGTGCATGTCTGTGTCTATCTGTGCGTGTTCTGTGTGTGCGTGTGTATTTCTGTGTGTGCGTGTTTCTGAGTGTGTGTGTGTGTGTGTGTGTGTCTGTGCGTGTTTCTGTGTTTGCATGTGTGTGTCTGTGTGTGCGAGTGTGTGTCGGTGTGTGCGTGTGTTTCTGTGTGTGTGTACGTGTCTCTGTGTCTGTCTGTGCGTGTGTGTTTCTGTGTGTGCGTGTGTTTTTGTGTGTGCGGCTGTCTGTGCGTGTGTGTTTGTGTGTGTGTGTGGCTGTGTCTGGGTGTGTGTTTCTGTGTGTGTGTGCGCATGTGTCTGTTGTTGCATGTGTGTTTCTGCGTGTGCGTGTGTGTCTGTGTGCATGTGTGTGTTTCTGTGTGTGCGTGTCTGTGTGTGCGTGTATCTGTGTGTGCATGTGTGTTTCTGTGTTTTGTGTGTGTGTCTGTGTGTGCGAAGAGTGTGTCGGTGTGTGCATGTGTTTCTGTGTGTGTATAGCTGTGTGCGCGTGTGTCTTTCTGTGTGTGTGTCTGTGTGTGCGTGCGTGTGTCTGTGTGTGTCTGTTTGTGTGTGTGTGCGTGTGTTTCTGTGTGTCTGTCGCCCTCTCGTGGTCAAAGCTCATGGTACGTGTGTATGTCCCTCTGGTGGTCAAAGTTGATTGTGTGTGTGTATGTGTGTGTGTGTGTGTGTGTGTGTGTGTGTCCCTCTGGTGGTCAAAGGTGGTGGTACATGTGCGTGATCATCTGCATTTGGCAGTCATGTTGAATTTTGTCAAAAATGCTCTTTTTTGGGTATCCCATAGAATACCTTGGAATAAAGGTATGAAATTTGGCATGTTGATTCAGGCCAGGCCCATGATCACTTTCAGTCATTTTTGGGTCTCTGCCTGAAGAGCTATAGTTCCACCAGCCGATCAAATATGGACATGCATTCATGTTGACACAAAACTGCATAATTGGTCCTTAGGAAGTGCTTTAACTGGCAAAAACTTGTTTTAAGGGATATCTATTGATCTGCTTGGATTAAAAACGAAATTTCATTGTGCATTTGTTACCATCCCTGCTATTGCCTATTCTGTAGCTACGCTGCAAGGCCGCCGCATTGCTTTGTGCTGGTATATTTATAATTAATCTGATTGCAGCCTTCATGTTCAGGAGTAAACTAGAGATAATTTCACACTTGGTCTTCATAACCTATGACATGTTAGAAGTCTTCCATTTAGTAGGCCTATTTGTGGGCGGAACCAGAATATATTTAAAGATCTTTTAACATAACTAACTGACTAACTAACTAAATAAATAAATATTTCATAGGTGCGTGGGGGTTGTTTGGTTTTGTGCAGTCGGGCAGTTGTCGAGGAAGGGTGACCAGCCAGTCCCTTCTTAATTTTATCAAAAGCTTGTGGTTTTGGTGGGCCAGGTAAGGGGTGGTTGGGTGTAAGGGCGTGTGGGATGTAGTACATGTTTGTATGAAAAAGTGCTTTATAAATAAAGTTTGATTCGTAATTGTTAGGCTGTAAGAATTACACAAGCATTTTTTACTTGTCCACATGAGGTCAGTGTTGCCTATGAAATGAATGCTTCAAAAGGCTTCGCGTTATTATTAAAAGATCCACAGTCCAAAGAACGAATGAAAGAATAACAAAAATGAAATAAATAAATTACATATATGAATAGATCCCCACAAATGTAAAAAAAATAAAAATAAAAAATCTCTCAATGTGTATGTAGTTTCTAGATCATCTTTTCGTACGAGCTCAGCCTTGGCCCGCCTCCAACGTCGCGCAATGCTTTCTGGGAAACTGAGTTCACGTCGTGAATAATTCAGGCTCCCGTTTCCCCTTCTCCTTCACAGCTAACAAGATGCCGGCCGTTCATCACAAACTGCTTTTGGAGGACGCTTTGCACGACAGTCCGCAGGTAGGCCAACGCTTTTTTTTGTCCAAGTTTAAAGTAATTTTTGTGAAATAAAACGACTGTACGAGGAGAGAAGACAACTCGCAAGCTAGGTTCTGTATCCTCCCTGTTTCCACTGGTCGATGACAGATGTCTAGGCACACAGTGTTATGGGAATACTACATGTCAGCATTTGCACCCTTAAAGATTACTGAAGTGAATGCAAAAATCATTATATAGACAACGTATTGTCATTAGCTGATCAGACTGTTGTTTACACTGCTAGCACTGAGAAACGTGTAAGCTCAAATACTGCCATTACAATGATGCAACAGCCATGACGCTAATCATGAATGTCCTTTGAATACTCATTTTTCTGACAAAATGTATGAGAAGTTTGAATATGGAGCTAAATCTTTGCATATAAGATAAACAGGGCCTGAGTGTTGATGGTGGTCGGAGGGGCCGATGGCGCAGATTGGCAGCCTCGCTTCCGTCAGTCTGCCCCAGGGCAGCTGTGGCTACAATAGTAGCTTACCACCACTGAGTGTCGAGTGAATGAATAATGAAATGTAAAATGAAATGTAAAGCGCTTTGGTTATCTTGAAAGGTGCTATATAAATGCAATGATTAATTAATTAATTAATTAATTAATATTCCATGGTTGTCTTTATAATCACAGTTACATTTAGTCATAGTAAAGTAATTCTAGGAAGCATTCCACTAAAATGTGGAGATTCACAAAGCAGTAGCCTGTAGAAATAGTACACTTTACCTGTAAACAAATTAACAGGGTGGGGTTAGTAAATTTCTGTATCCTGTTGGACTCTTACCAGATAATAAAGATGTCAGATGTTTTAGTTGACCCTGCCTCACCTACAGTTCAAAAATATCTAGCATTAAATCTGATTGTTCTAAATGTGGAATAGACATTTATGTACTTATGTATGAACATGACATAAATTACTGTATCCTTAGTTTGTGTTGTACAATAAGTATGTCATTATGCCAGTCTTTCTAAGTTTTCTTGCCTGTTTTGACTTGATATCATGTGCTATGTCAATATCAAAAGCAGCAGATCTGGATAAGCTCCGGTAAAGCACTGAAAACTGGGTGTTTGTTGACTTGTCTAGCCTCACTGCTCCTATCAACAAAAAGACCAGACTGAACTTTAGACTATGATTCACTCACAGAGGTGACACTCCTTTGAGCTATGTCTACTGCAGTTCTTTTCATAGTCACATTTTCACCTATTTAAGTGTTTCTAATTAGTTATTCATATTTCATGACAAGTATTTTAAAATGATTACCACAACCAAAGCTAGCATCAGCATTTTACACTGAAGCAGTCATGTTTAGGTAGCATTCATTTGGGCTGATCTTTCTGCTCATGTGTTATTGGTTCCACTAGTAATACTAATAGCATAGGAATAGTACTAGTTGTCATCATTTAGTGGCCTTATCGAAACTAAATGGCAAATGAACAATTTGCCATTGTAATAATTGCACAAATTGTTTGTAAATATTCTCTATCATGTCATGAGGTCTTCAGTCAGTGTAGACCTGTAACAATAACAGATTTTTCTGGACGATTAAGTGATCAAAAAATTATTTCGATAAGTGATAATATTGACATTTTGAGACCATTTTCAACTAATATAATGACAATGGAATAAAAATGCAAATATAACCTTTCAAAGATCAATAAACTTTCTAAAGAACATTTAACACAGGAACTGCAAGATGATCAAAAACAATAGGCCTAAATAAAACAGATTTGTTAACATAAGAATAGCCTTATGTAGTTTGTCTTACAGCAAGGACTTGTTAAAAAAATGCAGTTTGAATAAACCATTGTTGAACCAAACACAATAATCCATTTTATGTATTGTTTTGGTTAAGTTTCTGTAACAAAATTGCCCTTAAAAGTTATTTTAGTCATTGACTTACATTGGAATATAGTGGCCACTCTCTCTGTGGCTGCTGTTGTGAGCCTTGGCATTTTGGTCTTGAAGTGCTCGTATTAACCCGCTCTTCAGTGTCAGTGTCTTGTGGAATTTCAGCGGATTTCGGGTTAGGCTAGTTGTTTCAATCGAGTATGGATGTATGACCCATTTCTTCTCGTCGCTTGCATTCTCACTGCATGTGACACATGTTCGCCATTGAGATGTATCCCACTCACTAGTGTTGATTTGGCATCGTGACTTGTTTTGTCACAGGGCGATGAACTGTTTTGGTGCTCTGACAATGGCGCTAGCTTGTGTTGCGGCTTCATGTTAACAGCACAGACAGCAACGCTTTCTGCACTCAGGCTGCGCACGCATCCTCTGTGCTGATAAACAAATAATCAGTCTGTAGTTTATGCTGACATGTTCGTTCAAGCATCATTATGCAGAGCGATAGAAGCCTTTTGACATTCAATCTCTTTTGTAGAGAGCGAGAGATGAGGAAAACAAGCATGCACATAGAAATTACCGCGGCCAGAAAAGTTATCAGGCTTGTTAAAAGTTATTGTACGATTAATTGATTTATTGATTATCATTACAGGCCTAAGTCAGTGTGTTTTTTAACCATTGTGTGGTTAGAAAAAGTTTGACTCATAGGTTTAATGAAAATAATGGCTAACTTATGAAATAGTAAAAGAATTCCTTTGAAATGTTGATAAATATTGTTCTATTCAGTGTTGTTATCATGTGTTTTACTGTGATATTTACTGTGTCCGGTTTAGACTCGCTCTCTGCTCAGTGTTTTTGAGGAGGATGCCCTGAATCTCACAGACTACACCAACAAGCTTCTCCAAACCATGCAGAGAGTCTTTGGAGCTCAGGTATGAAACTAAACACCACCTCACCAACAAGGATCATGCCACAACAATGGTATATGATATAGATATTTATTGATGGATGATATGGTCAGATGTGGAGGCTGGGTGAAGACTCAGGATGGGGGCTCTGTCTCAGGTGGTCAGCCCAGCCAAGTGATATAGAAATGTTGATTTTTCAATCTTATCAACTTATTTTCAGGTTAAAATGTTGAAATGTAACTTTTATATTTATTTAAGAACTATTTTTGAATACAATTAATTATTAAATATACAATTTATTATTAAATATGATAGATGTTTCCAAATACGTTGTTTACATTTTATTGTATCTCTACAGATAAACTTTGCTTGCCTTTTCTAACTGATATAGTTCCAAATACGCATTGTGATGTTATTATTGTCATTATTGTATAATGACGATAAAGGCTTTCTATTCTATTCTATTCTATTATTTGAGATATCTTTAAATATGCTCTGAAGTTTATGTCTGTCTTTTGTCTCCACAGAGTGAGATGGGGCTGGCCACAGAACAACTTGCTCAGCAGCTTCTGGACTATGAGAAAAAGGTACGACTCGGTAAAATTATGCCCTTTAATCCAAATGCTTTTGTGACTTTATCCGTAAACCTACCATACCAACACCAAAAATGTGTTTATCTTACCTGCCCCACATCTATGTTAAACATTTTAGACCTGCCCAATGTTTTGAGCATAGACTCTATATGTTAATGGACAGAGAGTAACTTGCTATCTGCCGCACACCTAGCTGGAAGTGAGCATGGGTGTACTTCCAGCTCCATCAAGTCTGGCCCCTTTCACTTTCTATTGAAAAACTGTCACCCCTCTCTCTTGTAACTGCTGCAGTGAGCATCGTCATTTTGATCTTAAAATGTTCGTATTAACCCGCCCTACATGATCCTGGTGTTTTTATTTCGCTATTTTGTCAATAAATAATTTTTCCCCCCATAACTGCTACTCTTGATAAGCTTCATTTGACTGGAGCTGAACTCTATGGTTGACATGACACTCCCTTATTCCACTTCTTTATACAGTATGGTTTTGATGTTGAACTCACACCAAAACAGAGTTGTGATTACTGAGTTGAAGTCTGTGCCAATAAACTTACATTTTTACATGGAGTTGAATCTCTGGCTTTGCTGTGCACATTAGCTGCCAGCTCGTTTGGCAAATAGAAGTACTTATAAGTTTGCAGATGCATGTGCAGTCTGGATCGGTGCCTCTGGATGTTGTTTTTGGGGATTACTTGTTACTTTTTCATCCTCTTTGTAGAACTTTGCCCTTGGAAAAGGCGACGAGGAGGTAATCACCACGCTACAGAGCTTCGCCAAAACTGTCGGGGAGGTGAGGACAGCTCTGCAATTATCCTGCTCATTTCTGTGTTTGTACTGTGGAGGAGAGGGAAATGGAGGAGGGCCATGCTGTTTGTATTACAGTATTGGATTTCTCAAAAAATGTATACACAAATACTATCGATTAACTCTAAAACTACTGTTGATATTAAATTGGAACTGTAAGCCGTGTTCAAACCAAACTTGTCTGGCGAGAACAAAGCGAATGATTTACATTTTCTTATGTAAAGGCACATTGACTCGTGAATAAAGTTCTGCGGCGAGAATGACACGAATTGGACGGCACGATTCGTGTGTTTTGAGTGGTACGAATAGGCAAAATGAGTGCCGAGAATTTGTGAAACTGGCATTAATGCGTAAATTCCCAAAAGGAAGGGGCTCGAAAATGTTTCCAAAGTTTATAATTTTTAACTTTCTGCAATTATTCACGTCATATCAACCGATCAGGGGCCGTGTTCTGATAGTGACGTATAATACTGAGAGAGACACGACTTTTCATTCAACACTCGTTGCCGTGGGGAACGAGCTGCTATTAAACGATACCAGCATGAGCCAGTACAGAGACTGGATAAGATAAGCTCAACAGAGCAGGACCTACACCAGTCTCCTTTATTCTGGTCCTGGTCTCAGTCCTGGTCTGGTCTCGGGCTCAGTCCTGGTCTGCAATGTTGGACTTTTGCACTGCATCCAGAACTGAACCAGGACGAAACGAGGTCTAAACCAGATCTAAACCAGAACTGAACCAGGACTAAACCAGATCTCAATCCTGGTCTGGTCCCGATCAGGCCCCGGTCTCAGTCCTGGTCCTGGTCTGGTCCCGGGCTCAGTCCTGGTCTGCGATGCCGGACGTTTGCACCGCATACAGACTGACCCAGGACTAAACTGTTCTCGGTCCCGTTCTCGGTCCCGTTCTCGGTCCCGTTCTCGGTCCCGTTCTCGGTTCCGGTCTTGGTCCCGGTCTCGGTCCCGGTCTCAATCCCGGTCTCAATCCTGGTCTCAGTCCCGGTCTCAGTCCCGGTTTGGTCAGCCTACTCGTTGTAGTCCAAATCCACCATTTTACGCAGAGGACAAGGTGCAACGAATGGAGTGAATTTACTCCTGCAACCAAATTCCCTAACTCGAGCGACCTGGACACGCAAATGAAGCGAATGACTCAAAAAAGTCATGCGGCAAACTAGGGGCATTTGACGTGATTTATTCACACCAGACGGTTTTGGCCTGAACATAGCTTAAGAAAAATCAATTCTGGACCAAGACCAGTGTAAGGGCACATTTAAGAAACAAAAGCATCATTTTGTCTTAAACATTATATTCTATTGTATAAAAATTGTGTTTAATTACCGTTCTGCTATCCTTATCATCAAAATTGAGTTCAAAATATTAGTATTTTAACAACATACATTAAAAAGAACTATTTGGATTAGGGTTTTTAAAAAATCAGTACCCAGATACAAATCAATACTTACTCAATACTCAAATCTATATAATCATTTCAGTGTTTGCGCCAATACTGAACAAAATCCCATATTATTACATACAAATTGGACCTTTCCTCAACAGTGTTAGAATGTTCTTGGTCTTTATCAGAACTAGTATGGGACCTATTATTTGGTTTTGAAAATGTCATTTTATGCTTTAAAAAACGCCTTATTACTGATATTGAACTGAACACTAATTGGGCGTAGGGCTGTTCAACTCATATTTCAAGCATGATTATAATTATTATTCCAATCAATTTAAAAAATACTAAAATTGAAAAAAAAGAAAAAAGAAAAAAACATGATATGGTATATAGTGGCTTCTAAATCTGGTGGTACATGAAAATCCAAATATTTTCTTAGATGGTATGAAAAGTTTGAAAACTACTGGTCTAGAGCCAAAGGTGCATTGTTGCCTCTTCCCTCTGTATTCTTCACATAAATGAGTTGCGGAAGAAAAATGTCCATTCCCCAAAAGTGTTGACCTGTTAGGACCAGACCCAGGTGCTCTATTGCAATGATGAACAGGCTGCTCAGTTTTCTTTTTTGCACTACACTAACAAATAAAGCAATGATATGTTCAAATTATGACTCCAAATTACTAATTTAAATTATACTTAAAGCAGTATCATTTTAAACCGTTATTGATGTCTTGTAAAAACTTAACCCATGCCGTGTAGACTTAATATTAGTAATGTTTGCATTTTAAAGGTCAACTCCTGCCTCACAGCAGGAAGGCTCTGGGTTCGATCCCCGGGTCGCCCGGGCCTTTCTATGTGGAGTTTGCATGTTTCTCCCCGTGTCTGGATGGGTTTCCTCCGGCGCTCCGGTTTCCCCCATCAACCCAAAACATGTTACATAGGTCTCCAAGAACAGTTGATAGTCAAGGTCAGTTAAATACAATCAATCAATGAATCTGCTCAGGGACCACAGGTGGAAATTAGCACTGATGCTACAACCTGATGTACAATGCATCTCTCCTCTCGAGGTCGATGTGAAAATTGTGCACTGTCCCTGTCTCAAAAATAAATAAATAAATAAATGAATTAATTAAACTAGTGCTAAATAAACAATGCCAACAAAGACTAGTACTGCAGAGGAGCAAATGTGGAAAAACCATCAAAACCAGCCTACGCCTTGTATACTCTCTGTATTTCCATGTCATAGTTTGAGTAACACTGCTTTAATTCTTAAAAATAAATACATTTGTCTAACTAGACACATTGTACACATTGTACCTTCAGGTAGAAAAAAAACAATGAAAGAGTATTTGGAAGATGAAATGGTGCCAAGTGTTTTCATTTACAATCCAAGCGGAGTACACCTGCCTCTCTGCAGGTGGTGACCTTGTGGATAATAAACATTTTCCTCTCTGTTTCTCACAAAACTAATTTATTTGGGGCTAAAAGGAGAGTGTGCCTGACAGTGCTATTGTCCCAGCTACAGCAAACGGAAACTTAAAGGGAATCATATTGTGTGTTTGATTTCTTTGACCACCGACACCACCAACAACAACAACAACCTAGTTCTAAGTATACCAGATCTCCACATTCTAAATGGGCCAAGACTTCTAATAAGGGAAATAAGAAAGATGGCACAAACCAAGGCTAAACTAGGAATGAATCAGAAATCAGATCAATGACATTACATTTAGACAAGATAATAATTAAATGAACTAAACCAAACCAAGCCAAATGATTAACAAAACAGAATAAACCATGAGAACAATGACAACTATTTGCTATATGCTATTTTCTGCCTTTTACATGTTCCAGAGTATGGCATTTAATTTATCCATCTCCATTTATTAAATCACAGTTTTTTTGCTGCCAAAAAAAAAATACTTGGAGAAACATGCATTCTCTGTGAGTGGAATTGACTGGCCTCTTCACAGATCTGACTCTGATTCTAACGTGGCATGCTTGTCTACACTGAGATAAGTTAAATTCTATGCTGCAGCTTATTCAAGGCAGTTTTTTTTTCCATGCAAGCAGATGGTGTACCCGCTAGCAGAAAAGTTGCACTTTTAAATGTGAATTCTGAACTCTATAGCATAGATGCAGTTGTCCACATCAGTGTGAGCTATGGGCTGGTGTGGCCTTGCTGAGTCAGCGGTGGTCAGCGAGTTTACGGTAAGCACATACGTTCAGAGGACACAGGTGATGGTGCATTTGACCTCATCACTCTCAGAGAGGGGAGAGAGTAGCCTTCAGAGTAGCCATGATTTTGGATGAAGAGATCAAATCGCAATTTTTATGACAAGCAATGTGATTAGTTTTGAAATTTATGTTTTCAAAGCTGAATTCTGTTAACAATGCACATTTTAAAAATGTACAGGAGCTTCATCATTTCAGTGAAGAATAAAATATAATCTGCTATACCACTTCATTCATTTTAGAATACGTACTGTATAATACATATAATTAGGTCTGTGGAATTAATTGAATTTGAACCGATCAAATTTTAAAGTTTACATTTGAAATTTCTATTCATCAATAATATGTATGGGCCTTCTTAATTGTTGATAGACTGTAGACCCCAGCATGTTTTTATGGAGATGCTTTGCCTGGGATGTTCCACAGTATGATGTACACAGATAAGTTAACTATTTCCATCCACATCACTATCCAGGTAATGCCATCAGGCCAAGATACAGGTCAGATCTGAGAGTCGATTTTCTGAAGCTATTTTTGAGAACTACTAACACATGTAATGTAATAAATGCAAGACAAAAAAGTTTGATGCTTTACTGTGGAACATTCCAAGCAAAGCAACAACATACCCATGCAGAGAAGCAAGTGGAATACCCTCCTATTTAACCTTATATAACTTACAGAATTCAAATAGAAGTAGCAAGAACAAAGGACGTAATTGTAAAGTGTCATTGTTATTCAGTATTTGAGAAACCAAAATACAATTTGAGTCAAGCATTAGGGTTCACTGCTGCAGCTATTCCAGTGAACTCTGGCACTTTCTAAATCTGCATGATTAAACTAGCTTAGCGCCGCTAACGGCTGCTCAATGATAAGCTCAAAACAGTTGTAGTGAGATTTGTTTGCTAACGTGATATGTTTCCAGTAAACTCCAGATTTTTTTCACAATACGGCTTATTCCACCACATGAACAACTAACAGTATTATACTAGGAGACTAGCCATGGGTGGAAAATTGGGGAAATTGCCATAGCAATTAACAATTCTAAACAAAATGACAGAAAATAATGGTAAAAAGTCAAGTGAATGAAACCTACGAATAAAACCAGGAGTAAGCAAGTGGAATAAAAGAGACAAAATGAAAATTTGTTCAATTACATTATTATGAGGCCCGAGCGCCAGAAGCTGGCGAAGGGTCTATTAGTATCGCAAAGCGATGCTCCTAGTGGCCGAAAAGTTAAATGGTGTGACATGACTTGCCTGTAGTGACCAGGGACCCTCACCATGACTTCGCAATGCACCAGAGATTTCCGAAAATGTATAGTTTGTCGGCCAAAAAAAAAAAAAGCGGAACATTGTTCTCGTATCAAAATATTATTCTTTTTTATTAGGCCCGAGCCCTGACAGGGCGTAGGGCCTATTGCTTTCGCTACGAGGAGCAAATGGGGAGCGACGTGCGCATGGGCGAATGAGAGAGGACGACATGCAACTTTGTCCTCGGTCACCCCCGGCACGAACAGCAGTATCCCAGTAACCCACGCCCAAGACCTGAGCCATATTTATTTTATATAGCCATATTTAAAATGAATGGAAGTGAATGGGGAGGTCATGGGCGACCCCAACGAGATGGTGCAGATGCACCCGTCACTCACCAATGGCGCTATAGTGTTCACTTTTCATATGTTTTATAGTGTATTATATTCAGGCAGGGATCAGGCATTAGTGATTCAAATTTCAGCACAATCGGACTAAGCCTGTGTCTGTAATCATTTTTGTAAATATTTTTTGGGGGAGTCATTGCGCCCCTACTGGCCAACCGTGGAAAATGCATCATGTCCGTAATAGACTTTTTTGCTTGTCATCATGCATAGAATTTACTCTCCGAATTTGGTACAAATCCGATAATGTTGACGTCATGTCTATGGTAGGGGGCGCTATAGATTTCACTTTTCATATACTTTATAGTGTATTATGTTTAGGCCGTGATCAGGCATTAGTGATTCAAATTTCAGCACGATCGGACTAACCCTGTGGGTGTAATCATTTTTTTACTAGTTTTTGAGGGAGTCTTTGTGCCCCTACTGGCCAACCGTGAAAAATGCATCATGTCTGTAAAAAACGTTTTTGCTTGTAATCATGCATAGAATTTAATTCCCGAATTTGGTGCTAATCTGATAATGTTGACATTTCATGTCAATGCTAGGGGTGCTATAGAGCTCACTTTTCATATGTTTTATAGTTTATTATATTCAGGTCGTGATCAGGCATTAATGATTGAAATTGCAGCACGATCGGACTAAGCCTGTGGGTGTAATAATTTTTTAACTATTTTTCGGAGTCTTTGCGCCCCTGCTCACCAATGGTGGAAAATGCATCATGTCCATAATAAACTTTTTTGCTTGTCATCATGCATAGAATTTAATCCCCGAATTTGGTACAAATCCGATAATGTTGACATTTCACGTCTATGCTAGGGGGCGCTATAGAGTTAACTTTTATTAAATTTGATATTTCATCACATTCAGGCCTGGATCACGCAATTGTGATTTGAATTTGAGCTCTCTAGGCCAATGCCTGTGGCCGTGACAGCGGCGTGCTACGGGCGAACCGTAAGGAGTATCCCAAAAAAAGTTGAAAATTTCTGTGAGTTTATGTCTGTAGATGTGACATGTCAAATCTGAGCTCATTTGGACCAAACCCCGGGGACTTGAATCTTTTTGTAGACACCCAAGTCAAAACGGCGCCAAATTTTAGATCCAATATGGCCGACTTCCTGTTCGTCATAGGGTGATGCTCCAATTCATCTTTTGGCTTGTCTCATTGTTCTCTATCACTGTTCCAAATTTCGTTTCCCTGCGACAAACTTTGCCTGTCCCCACTCCCATAGGGGTCCAATTCTAGGCGGCGCTGTTAAGTCGGGTCACTCGGGTCATTGTTGCGATGCCCATTTTATCAAATTTTTCGCCGAACCAATCGATCTGAACCCCGGTTTGGGGACTTTTCGTCCATGTTCAGGGGGTCAAAAATGCGATCGTTTGGTCGGAAAAGGGAATAAAAAAAAACAAGAAACCGACGAAGAACAATAGCCCTCGCCAGTTACTTTGTTACTGTCTCGGGCCAATAATAAGAAACCGGCGAAGAACAATAGTCCTCGCCAGTTACTTCGTTACTGGCTCAGGCCAATAATAATAATAATTCGAGCAAAAACAATATATCCGAAAACTTTAGAACAACATATTATACGTTTTTTGAAAGCTCTCGACCTTCCCCATGTCACCGTGGGATCATTGGTGAGTGACGGGCACTGACGCGCTCGTCATTCGCCATCTCGTCGAGGTCACCCATCGCCTTCCATTGACTTCCATTCATTTTAGCAGTAGTAAATATGAGCCAGGCCTTGGGTGTGGGTTACTGGGATACTGCTGTTCGTGCCGGGGGCGACCGTGGACATAGTTGCATGTCGTCTTGTTGCATTCGGACATGCGCACGTCGCTCCCCATTCGCTCCGCTTAGCGGAAGCAATAGGCCCTACACCCTGTCGGGGCTCAGGCCTAATGACTCGTCAGCGCCCCCAAACAACTCAAAAATGCATTAGGGAATACGAATGAGGGAAAAAAAATTTGCACCTACGAACATGAAATTTGACACAGAAGTCGATCATGTCAAGACAAGGAAAAAATATTATTACGCCAACACCGTGCGCTCCACTAGGGGGTAGCATATTGGATTAAAGTTGGCTAAGCTTTTACGAACTCCTCCGAGGGCGTTCACTTGAACAAGCTAAAATTTGGTCCACATTATCTCAAGAGGTGGAACATCAAATGTTATAAAAATTTTTCATACACGTCTTACGGTCTCTGAACAGTGAAGCGACAAAAAATTCACACAATTTTGGAGATTCACAAATTGCTCCCATTTGCTCAAACGAACTCCGATTTCAATGAAATTTGAAACAGTTGTTAAACTCTCTGCCCAGAAGCTACTTCATGTGAAAATTATTAATTTGGCGCATTAGCGCCCCCTATAGATTGAAACTAAATTTCATATGGGAGAAAATCATTTGTTCCCAAATAGTTGTTCAAAATTTTTTGTAATTTTGCACAAAATTCTATTTTGGCATCCTGATCCAAAAGTCAATGACACCCATGTCATATTTTTATGGCGTTGCCATAACGATGACATAAACTCTCCATGTTATTCCATTGGTAGAATTGACAAATTCCGGCACAAACTTTGGCCGATTTCACTCAAATTTTTATCCTGGGTTCACACCCCGACCCTGAACAGATTGATCTAAGAAAAATTTGTAAAATAGTGCCCCCTAGAAAAGTTGTATGGAAAATAAGGTTTTATTTTTCATAGATTTACAAAATTTGGTATCCACATTTGTGACATGGTCTTGATTAAAAAAGTCAATGAGGCCCACACCCCATTTACATTGTGCTGCCATGGCAACAAGTCAAAATTCTACCCTTGCCAATGGGATGTCCTTACACAAACTTTGGCATAGCCAAACCAAATTTGGTAGAAAGATGCATCATGGCAACAAGAACAAAAATGTATATTGTGACCACGCCCCTTTATAAACCGGAAGTCTGCCATTTTTGATTTTTTTCCCAATAAACACATGCAAAAATTTTGAAAAATTAATGGGTTAGGTTAAGAGGCAGGGTTAGGGCTTAGGGCGGGGTCTATGGTTAGGATTACGACCAGGGTTAGGTTAAAGTTTAGGGTTTTTAGCGTTAATGCAGGGCAGTGTTCTGAGGGGCATGGCGTTTGTTTGGTGGGATTGTATAGGCACGCGCGAGGGCTGATCATGCCACTTGCGGCTATATTTATTATTATTATTATTATTGTTATTTTAATTGCTTTATATGCAATCTTACTAAGAGTGTCACCTCTCCACCGACCTGACCTATAACTTAACATGATGATACCATTTGCTTGTCTCCATGGAGCTGAATAAATTTAATGCCATGCTGTGGAACATTCCAGAGTCAAGCACTCCACTAGAAAAGTTACACAGAGCAACTTTAAAGCGGACTTATTCTGCAAAATCAACTTTTTAGACTATGTTCTAATTGTTTCCTTCTAATTTACCCTCTTCAAGTTGTATATGGAATGATTCATGAACGTCTCAATCTTTAATAGCTTATCACCCCCCTTTTTCACCACCACCTGTACATGCCTCTGCTCTGTACTTACTACATTCTCCAATTTTATTTTCTTAATCCAGGCACAAGCACAATAGTCTGCTTTAATTAGAACAAAATTAACTACTGATTAAGAGCATTAAAAATTGACCATGTCAGGCTGAATGGGACTGAACCAGGTTTAAGAGAGATCAAACCTTCCTAGACTATGATAAGGACTACACCAAGACTGAACCAGAGCAACTAGATCCAAACAAAACTAAAGACTAAACCAGGATTATTACACCACAGAGTAGATATTATTATATTCCTCACCTTACCAGCGTTCCGCTGTATGCGGCCCTAATGAGGTAGAGAGGGTTGGTGTCCGTAATGCTGAAAATGCGACTTCACAGATTGCTTTGGGAGAGACTTGGCACCAATGTGGGACCATTCGGGATTTTTGGCTCTGGAGCAGGTCTCTTTGTGTGTCCTTGTACGGATCTTAATATTTTTGCCTAATCTATGTTAAACTGTTTCGTACAGCTGAACTCGCTCCATTCGGAGTTAGCCAACCAGATGGCTGACAATATGGTGTTTCCCCTCATCCAGTTTAGAGAGAAGGACCTCACAGGTAACGCTATAATGTGCATTTTACCTGCTTAGATTATGTCTAATGAACATGTATACACCAGTTTATCATAACATTGTGTCCACCTGCTAAATATGTAATAACAAATATGATCAATAAATATTTTTTATTTTAGAAGAGGCAAACGTTTTCTCGATTCTGAGTTACTACAACATTTTCATGTATCGCTATTATTCCTTCACTTTTGTTAGATACTGACTACTGTAGATCGAAAACACACCCGAAACTAACTAAAAAAAAAACTATAACAGGACTAGACTTAGACTGAGAATAGTTCTAAGAAATATGTTCAGAAAAAGTTCTAGCGGCAAATTTGAGGAAAAGTTGGTAAACATGTTTCCAATAATTTGAGGGTGCTGATTCCAAATATTTTGTTTACCAAGCTGAATTTTGAGTTTTTAAGAATCCTAATTAGCATAATAGCATAGACAGCAGGCTAATCAAATTAAAGTTCTCTTTAATTTAATGGATTTCATAAAAAGTCCAGAAAACAAATACCAGTATACTGTAAATATATCAGAAAAATATTATAACTAAGATAGAAGTCACCACATGACCCCTAATTAGCATACTGAAATAAAAACAAGGCTATACTGCAGCTTTACCTCAGCCTCTGTGATAAGGTCTGTGCCTGGGTCTGGAGAGGAGAATCCGGCCAATCGAACCTCGGATCCAGGAGAAGCAGTGTGGTTTTCGTCGTGGCCGTGGAACACTGGACTAGCTCTACACGTGGTTGATGTTGTCCTGATGGCTTCATCAGAACAGGACCTGCAGCACTGGGGCGGTTTGCCGTGGTTCTCAACCAAAAAAAGGTGTCTTGTCCTCTCCGGGTGGGTGGAGAGTCCCTGCCTCAAGTGGAGGAGTTCAAGTATCTCGGGGTCTTGTTCACGAGCGAGGGGAGGATGGAGCGTGAGATTGACAGTCAGATCGGTGCAGCATCAGCAGTGATGCGGTCGTTGTATCGGACCGTTGTGGTGAAGAGGGAGCTGAGCCGAAAAGCAAAGCTCTCGATTTACCGTCAGTATACGTTCCTCCCCTCACCTCTGGTCATGAGCTCTGGGTAATGACTAAAAGGACAAGATCGTGGATACAAGTAGTCGAAATCAGTTTCCTTGGCAGGGCATCTGGGCGCTTCCTTAGAGATAGGGTGAGGAGCTCAGCTATACGGGAGGAGCTCTGAGTAGAGCTGCTGCTCCTCCACGTGGAGAGGAGCAGCTGAGGGGAGGGTATCTGTTCTGGATGTCTCCCTCGGGAGGTGTTCCGGGCACGACCCAATGGGAGGAGGCCCAGGACAAGCTGGAGGGACTATGTCTCTGGGCTGGCCTGGGAACACCTCAGGGCCCCCCCTGGAGGAGTTGCAGGAAGTGTCTGGGGTCAAGGAAGTCTGGGAGTCCCTACTTAGACTGCTGCCCCCGCGACCTGGCCGCGGATAAGTGGAAGAACATGGATGGATGGATGGATGGATAATATATTAATACATTATATATATATATATATATATATATATATATATATATATATATATATATATATATATATATATATATACACACACACACACACAAACACATATACATTAAAAAAAAAAAGTGTTTCTCACCTTCCACGGTGTTTGGTCTCTCACCCTCATTCAGCTCGGGTCCACTACCAGAGGCCTGGGAGCCTGAGAGTTCTGCGCAGTATCTTTGCTGTCCCCAGTACTGCACTTTTCTGGACTGAGATGTTCGTTGTTTTCCCGGTATCTGTTGTAGCCACTCTTCCAGTGTGGGGGTTACAGCCCCGAGTGCTCTTATCACCACAAGCACCACTGATGCCTTTACTTTTCAGGCTCTCTCTAGCTCCTCCTTGAGCCCCTGGTATTTCTCTAGTTTCTCATGTTCCTTTTTCCTGATATTACCATCGTTTGGTATTGCGATGTCCACCACCACGGCTCTGCTCTGTTAATTATCCACCACCACTATGTCTGGTTGGTTCGCCATCACCATCCTGTCAGTCTGTATCTGGAAGTTTCACAGTATCTTGGCCCAGTCATTCTCCACAACCTTTGGAGGTGTTTCCCACCTTGATCCTGGGGTCTCCAGCCCGTACACTGGCCATATGTTTCTGTACACTATGCCCGCCACTTGGTTATGTCGCTCCATGTATGCTTTCCCTGCCAGCATCTTACACCCTGCAGTTATGTGCTGGACTGTCTCAGGAGTCTCTTTGCACAGTCTACACCGTGGGTCTTGTCTGGTGTAGTAGATCTGGGCCTCTTTTGCTCGAGTGCCCAGGGCCTGCTCCTGAGCAGCCAGGATCAGTGCCTCGGTGCTGTCCTTCAGACCAGCCCTCTCAAGCCATTGATAGGATTTCTTGATATCAGCCTCTTCAGTTATGTTCCAGTGGTACGCCCCATGTAGGGGCTTGTCCTGCCATGATGGTCCCTCCAGCATCTCTTCCTCTGGACCCCATGGTGAGACATTCTCTGAGCACCTCATCTGTTGGGGCCTTGTCCTTGATGTACTTAAGGAGCTTGGATGTTTCATCCTGGACAGTGGTTCCCACACTCATTACTCCTCGGCCTCCTTCCTTCCGGCTTGTGTACAATCTCAGGGTGCTGGATTTGGGATGGAACCCTCCATGCATGGTCAGGAGCTTTCGTGTCTTAACATCTGTGCTCTGTATCTCCTCCTTTGGCCAGCTTACGATTCCTGCAGGGTATCTGATCACTGGCAGGGCGTAGCTGTTGATTGCCTGCGCCTTGTTCTTGCCATTGAGCTAGCTTCTTAGAACTTGCCTCACTCTTTGCAGGTATTTGGCCGTAGCCACTTTCCTTGTTGCCTCTTCGAGGTTGCCATTTGCTTGTGGGATACCAAGGCACTGTCCTCAACATCTGCTATTATTCCCTCTGGGAGTGGGACCCCCTCTGTGTGGTCTACCGTCCCTCTCTTTGTCACCATCCTACTACATTTCTCAAGCCTGAATGACATCCCAATGTCTGTGCTGTAGATCCTGGTGGTGTGGATCAGTGAGTCGATGTCTCGCTCACTGTTAGCATACAGCTTGATGTGATCCATGTAGAGGAGGTGACCGATGGTGGCCCCGTTTCTGAGTAGGTATCCGTAGCCAGTGCGGTCAATGATTTGGCTGAGGGGGTTTAGACCTATGCAGAATAGCAGTGGGGACAGTGAGTCTCCTTGGTATATGCCACATTTGATGGACACTTGTGCAAGTGGCTTGCCATTGGCTTCGAGGGTGGTTTTCCACAACCGCATTGAGTTTGCAATGAAGGCCCTTAGAGTCCTGTTGATATTGTACAGTTTCAAGCACTCAGTGATCCATATGTGTGGCATTGAGTCGTAGGCTTTCTTGTCATCAATCCAGGCAGTGCACAGGTTGGTCTTATGGGTTCTGCAGTCGTGGGCGACTGTTCGGTCAACCAGGAGTTGGTGCTTGGCTCCCCTGGTGTTTTTGCCAATGCCCTTCTGTGCTGCGCTCATGTATTGATCCATGTGCCTGCTTATCTTAGCTACAATGATGCCTGACATGAGCTTCCATGTTGTGGAGAGACAGGTTATTGGCCGATAGTTGGATGGGACTGCACCCTTTGAGGGATCCTTCAGGATCAGGATCGTATGCCCTTGGGTTAGCCATTCAGGTTGAGTCCCATCCCTTAGCAGCTGGTTCATTTGTGCTGCCAGCCGCTCATGGAGAGCAGTGAGCTTCTTTAGCCAGTATGCGTGGATCATGTCAGGGCCTGATGCGGTCCAGTTTTTCATAGCTGAGACTTTTTCCTGGATGTCTGCCACTGTGATGGTGACTGGATTCTGTTCAGGGAGGTTGCTGTGGTCTTCTCTCAGATCCACCAGCCACTGTGCAACTGTGTTATGTGATGCCTCCCTCTCCCATATGACTTTCCAGTACCTCTCAGCCTCCAGCCTTGGTGGGTCAGCTCTGGTGTTATTACCCTGCCACCGAGCATACACTTTCACTGGTTATGTTGCGAACAGCCGGTTTATGGCTTCCTTATCTCGTGTGTACCTCTTTAGGCGGCTGGCCAAGGCTTAGAGCCTTTGTTTGGCAGTTTCGAGTGCTTCAGGTATGGGGATCTGGTTGTACCTCTTGGGTACTTGCTTTTTCATTGCACCTTTCTGGACCTCTGACAGTTGGCTCACTTCTCTTCTCGCCTCCTTGATTTTAGCCTCTAACTGTCTTTTCCATGGTGGGTATCGTATCTCATGGTTCCCATGGTTGCTCTTATAGCCCAGCACCTTTAGGATCACTGCTGCTGAAGTGTATATCAGCTCATTTGTTTCAGTGATGGTTGTGGTAGGGATCGCTCTCAGTGCTGCATTCACATCTTCTAGGAGACTTTCAGATGGTACTTCACTTAGCCTCTGTAACTGGCACCGGGGTTGCCTTGTGTTAATTCAGGCCATGATCTTATCTTTCAGGTCAGTCGCTGCCTCGCTCAGCGTGATACTTATTGGGGCTACATACCCAATCTCCAGTTGAGGAGTTGGTGTTAACTCCCCTCTGACCTGGTGTTCTGGTTCCCCCTTGCCCTAGCATTTGTGTTTTACCTCATCAATCTCTAGTTGTGATAGCAGTTGCCGTTTGTGGATGTTGGAACACTGAGCTACTAGTTGTTTGGCAGTTAGCTTGGACTGTGGGTATCATAATAACCATTTCTCCCACATCCTGTTCATGTAACCCCTCTGACTAGGGTTACTGTAGTAGTAGCATTCCAACAGAGCCTTGTTCATCGCATATATATATATATATATATATATATATATATATATATATATATATATATATATATATATATATATATATATATATAGTATATATATATACATACATTTTCTTCCGCTTATCTGCGGCTGGGTCGCGGGGGCAGCAGTCTAAGCAGGGACTCCCAGACTTCCTTCACCGCAGACATGTCCTCCAGCTCCTCCAGGGGGACCCCAAGGCATTCCCAGGCCAGCCGAGACACAAAGTCCCTCCAGTGTGTCCTGGGTCTTCCCTGGGGCCTCCTCTCGGTGGGACATGCCCGGAACACCTCCCGAGGGAGGCGCCCAGGAGGCATCCGGAACAGATGTCCGAGCCACATCGCTGCATTGACAGTAGAGGCCGAGAATGAAGCCCACTCGGACTCCATGTCTCCAGCCTCCCCAGGAATCTGTGAGAAGTCCTCTCGGAGGTGCGAGTTGAAAGCCCCTCTGACAGAGGGCTCCACCAGATGTTCCCAACAGACCCTCACTACATGCTTGGGCCTGACAGGTCATTCCGGCTTCCTCCTCCGCCAGTGAACCCAACTCACAACGTGGTGGTGATCAGTTGACAGCTCTGCCCCTCTCTTCACCCGAGTGTCCAAGACACATGGCTGGAGGTCAGATGACACGACTACAAAGTCGATCATCGACCTCCGGCCTAGGGTGTCCTGGTGCCACGTGCACTGATGGACACCCTTGTGCTTGAACATGGTGTTTGTTATGGACAAACTGTGACTTGCACAGAAGTCCAGTAACAGAACACTGCTCGGGTTCAGATCAGGGAGGCCGTTCCTCCCAATCACCTCTCTCCAAGTGTCACTGTTGTTGCCCACATGGGCTTTGAAGTCCCACAGTAGAACACAGTAGTCCCAGGTTGGTGCACTGTCTAGTACCCCTCCCAGGGACTCCAAGAAAGCCGGGTACTCTACGCTGCTGTTCGGCCCGTAGGCCGACACCACAATGAGAGACCTGTCCCAGACCCGAAGTTGCAGCAACGTCGCTGGCCTCTGAGTGGACATCATCATATAGGGCTTCAGAACCGCTCTTCATCTGACCCGTCCCCCAGGACCTGTTTGCCTTGGGTGACCCTACCAGGGGCATGAAGCCCCTGACAATATAGCTCCCTGGATCATTAGGGCACTCAAACCCCTCCACCACGATAAGGTGGCAGTTCAGGGAGGGATATATATATATAAATTCATATGCAAATTAGAAGGCTTAGAACTCAAAAATCCAGCTTGGTAAACAAAATATTCAGAATCAGCACCCTCAAATTATGTAAAAAAAAAAATGTTTTACCGACTTTTCCTCAAATTTGCCCCTAGGACTTCTCTTCTGTGAAAATAATCCTAGTCTAACTAGGGTTATGCCTGGAATAGACATGCAATAGACCAGGATATAAACAGGTCTAAACCAGGTCTAAAGCACCTCAGGTGGATATTGACCACTGTGAACTGGGTAACACCCCAAACAAGCTGCAATGAACCAGGACTAAACCACGATTAAAGTAGTACTAAACCAGGCCCAAATAGGATTAAACGATGACAAAACTAAAAAAGTAAGTCTCACAAAGATGACCCTCTTCAGTGCACATATTAACAGCTGTCGGTCATGACGTTATGTTTGCTTGAAAACTGTATTTGGTTTGTTTAATATCCCCATATAAATCTCATTGCAGAGATCAGCACTCTAAAGGAAATCTACAGCATTGCCACAGATGGTAAGAAGAGATCATTCAATAGAATTCCTTATATTATATTTTGATACCAATGGAGTTGACATGTCGTGCAGAGCATGAAGCAGCTATGGTCAAATACAGCCGGCTGCCCAAGAAGAGGGAGAATGAGAAGGTAAGGGACTATACCCAATTTTGTATATAGCAAGGGCTACCAAGGACTAAGACTAGAATTAAACTAGAACCACACCAGGATTTTGATACCAAACAGGAGCTATAGGCTCTATTCACGCTTGCCAGAAGTGGAAACATGTGGATGACGACTTCCGGTGTACTTCCCGACACTGGGCATGTGATAAATTCAAGGATTCAGCAGCAGCGCTCTTCACAACCTGCCAAAGCTTTCCATGGGGGACAGTATTCTAATCGCGCCTTCCATGTCACTTATAGGCAGCTGGTTGTAACTGTTGATCTGTTGAACATAACGGAACGCTGCAAAGACATCTTTTTTTAGTTTTTAGATTTAAATTAGACAAATTATAATACACAAATTAATAGACAATTAATAAAAGAAAAAAGAAAGAACACAATGACATCTGGATGAAGATAATCACATTTTTTCCCAGATTTTGTCAGAGTTACTTTCGCCAACAGAGCCCAAAGAAAGTTGTCATCCACATGTTTCTAAACCTCTGCCGGTTTTATGACCTAGTGTGAATAGCCTATTGTTCCACCTGCACAGACTTTTCCAGTACATCAACAAATAAGAGGTACAGAGGAGGGACATTGAATGTATGGTACAGAAGATGGACAGTGAATATAGCATGTTTGTCCACCAATCCGAAGGTTGGTAGTAGAGCCCGACCAATATATCGTTTGGCCGATATATTTATTTATATATATTTCACGTGGGCATGATATACTTTGTTATAAAGCTTAGACTCTCTACATTATGTTAATTTAATCCAGTTTACAGACAGATAAATGTCCTAATATGTGGCTCCGTATCAGTATTTATCTGCGGAGTCATTTGTCTGTGTGTGTGTTCGTACTGTCCCTGAACACACCCCCAGAGTCACGTCACTCACATGTTCTTGTTTACACCTGCAGTCATAGATCCATGTGCGCAACACTGTGATTATTTTCTTTTTACGGACAATCGGTTTGAGTCTGGATTAAAAGGACATTTATTAATGCAGACTTGTGATGTGAGGAGGAGCCTGTGTGAGTGGTGAGTGTTGGAAATATGTTGACTTTGAAGCTAGTTTTGGTTCTTTCTCATTGGCTAGCGATTAGCTGCTGTAGCTCCCACACATAAACAGGCTGTTTTCTATTCGCCTATTGTAAATTGTGACTATATTGGCCGTATATTTGTTACTGGACCCGCATTTGCGCATATAATTAATTACCAGGGCGCACACGCATTTACGGCTAAAGGATAATAGAGGTAGTTTCTTTACTAGCTAGTAGTGATGGGTCGGTCGCGAATGAAACGGCTCTTAGAGCCGGCTCTTTGAAGCGAACGACAGGAGCCTGATTCTTATTGGGAGCTGTGTTTTCTCTTTCTCTCACTTTTTTTGTCTTCACGCCGCGTGCAGACTCGTGGTAGTTTGACAGTGGGCAGCGACTGAAAACAAAACTTTCAGAAAGTTGTGTGTGCATAGGAGAGAAAAAAACGTGCATGTTTGGCTGTAATTCAGCATAAAATGAATAAACCAGGACTAATCTTGGGCTCGAGAGAGGGAGAGAGAGAGAGATAGAGACCGAGTCCTGACACTCAGTCCTGGTTCAGTTCTGGTTTAGTCCTGCTTTAGACCTGCTTTAGACCTGGTTTAGTCCTGGTTTAGTCCTGGTTGCAACAAAGCAACCTGAAGAGCCGCTTGGGAGCCGAAAGAGCCAGCTGCTTTTAGGGAGCAGGGCCAAAAGAGCTGGTTCTCTGAAAAGAACTGTAATACCCATCACTTCTAGCTAGAATGTGATGCAAAAATGCCATTAGGCCGACGTACTGTCTGTAAATATGACGTAAAGAGGCAGAATAACAATAAATGTTGCCTAAATAAACCCAATTTAAAATCCAAGTTTTTTTTAAACAATTAAAGATTTACAGTGAATTTTTTTTTTTTTTTATCACAAAATATATCAGCAATTATATCGGCTATTGGCAGCTCCAACTCCCATTATATCGGTATCATATCGGCCACAACAAAATCCATATCGGTCAGGGCCTAGTTGGTAGTTCAAATCCCGCTCTCGACATAAATGTAATTTGGAGAGCAGTCAGATCCATTGACCCACAGGTTGATGATGCGATTCCTGATACCACAGATGATTGCTGTCATTGTGTCCTTGGGTAAGACATTTAACCCATCTCGCCCCCAGTGTCTCCGTACACCAATGTATGAATTTGTGTGTGAATTGAGGAGTGGGTCCTTGATGTAAAAGTGCTTTGAGTGCCTTGAAGGTGAAAAAGCGCTATATAAAAATATATATAATCATTTATCAGACGAAGGAGAGTGAATATATAGTAGAGAGGAGGGGCAGTGACTATATGAGTTGGAGGATGTAGATGATGCCAAGAAACAGGAGTTCTAAAGAAAGATCAAAGAGGATATTTTTAGGCATAGTGAAAGTTGCTCTGATTTCTTGCTTCCTGTTTTCAATTATGCAAAGTCTCTTCTTATTTGTTTGTGAGCCAAAGCATTTGAATACCTATGAGCACTGTGAAACCAAATAGATGTCATATGAGGCTTGTCTACATTTGCATTTTAACCCTTTCCTGTGTTTCAGATGAAGACGGACTTAATTAAGGAAGTGGCCTATACCCGAAGGAAGCAGCACCAGTCTTCCTTGCAGTATTACTGTGCATTAAACGCTCTCCAGTACAGGAAGAGAGTGGCCATGCTGGAACCAATGCTGGGGTACACACAAGCACAGGTACAGCTGCTCTCTGCGGCGGGTACTATTCAAATCACATTTAAATAGAGACTGAGTGAAAATGAGTGTGGCATGAAAAAATCACATACTATAAGATCTTACTAGGGCAATACTTGACACATAGTAACCTCTGGCAAAAAAGGGCAATAGTGATTTTAGCGAATTACAAAGTTGAAAGTTTTGCAGTGATTTTAGTCATTTTAAAACTTTTGAGCACGTAATAGAAATTTCAGAATTTTTCTGTACAATATACCTGTTCTTGGTACACGTTTCTGTAATAGTCATTATCTAGACAGACAAAACAAATTCCTTGCATAGTTCACTGTAAGGTAAAAGTATAGACTGTATAAAGAAATGGAGTGTGATGTCACCCATAGTATTGGGCTCCAGTCAAATGAAGCTCGTTGAGGCTGGCAAAAGCAAAACCTGAATGGCCTGACCTGGTCTGTTCTTAATGTTCATATATTGATTTACAGACAAAATAGCAAAATAAAACCTGTTATAGAGAGAGGGGCAACAGTTTTTCAGTATTAAATCAATTGGAGCCGGAGGTACACCCGTGCTCACTTCCTATTTATGTCCGTTTATACAGTCTATGGGTAAGAGTGATGAATAATTTGCTCAGTTGCCATTGCATTTAACAAATGAAAACAAAAATATAGCTGCAAGTGGCAATGATCGGCCCTTGCGTGCCAATGCCATGCCCTGCAAATGCCGCAAACGCCACAAACGCCGCAAACGCTGCACCCTTCAGAATGCCATGCCCTTCAGTATGCCACACCCTGCACTAACGCTAATAACCCTAAGCTTAAACCTAACCCTAGTCGTAATCTTAACCATAGCCCCAACCCTAACCCTACCTCTTAACATAACCCATTAATTAAAAAAAAATTTACAAGTGTTTATTAAAAAATAAAATAAAATCCAAGATGGCGGACGTCCGGGTTGTAAAGGGCGTGGTCACAATATACATTTTTGTTCCTATTGCCATGACGCATCTGGCTACCAAATTTGGTTTGGCTACGCCAAGGACATGTAAGGACGTCCCATTGGCAAGGACAGAATTTTTGCCTGTTGCCATCGGAACACAATGTAAATGGGGTGTGGGTGTCATTAAGTTTTTTTAATCGAGACCATGTCACAAATGTGAATACCAAATTTTGTATATCTATGACAAATAAAACCTTATTTTTCCATACAAATTTTCTAGAGGGCGCTATTGCACCCACTTTTCTTACATCAGTCTGTTCAGGGTCGAGATGTGAACCCACGATTAAAATTTTAGTGAAATCGGTCAAAGTTTGTGCCAAAATTTGTCAATTTTACTAATGGAATAACATGGAGAGTTTATGTCATCGCTATGGCAACGCCATAAAAAATATGACATGGGTGTCATTGACTTTCAGATCAGGATGCCAAAATGGAATTTTGTGCAAAATTTCAGACATGTTTGAACAACTATTTGGGAAAAAAAAATTTTTCTCCCATATTAAATTTTGTTTCAATCTATAGGGGGCACGGGCCAAATTAATTTTTTTCACAATGAATAGCTGTAGCGCAGAGAGTTTAACAACTTTTTCAAATTTCATTGAAATCTGAGTTAGTTTGAGCAAATGGGAGCAATTTGTAAATCTCTAAAATTGTGTGAATTTTTTGTGGCTTCACTGCTCAGAGACTGTAAGACGTGTGTGAAAAATTTTGATAAATTTTGATGTTCCACCTCTTGAGATAATGTGAACCAAATTTGGGCCTCGGAGGAGTTCGTAAAAGCTTAGCCAACTTTAAGCCAATACTGCTTCCCAATGGTGGAGTGCACGGTGTTGGCATAATAATATTTTGTCCTTGTCTTGACATGATAAACTACCGTGTCAAATTTCGTGATTGTACATGCAAATTTTTTTGGCCCTCATTTGTATTCCCTAATGCATTTTTGAGTTGTTTGGGGGCGCTGACGAGCCATTTTATTTATTTTTGCAAAATGGAAAAAGCCAAAAGTTAGAGAACCATGAGTTTTACCAGATGGCAAAATCTCACTGGGTGGCAATGGTTCACTGGGTGAAAAATGGGTGAATTAGTTAGGAGAAAAATAATAAGAAAGAAATATATAACCGCAAGCGGCAATCATCGGCCCTCGCGCGTGCTTACGTCGTGCCCCGCAAACGCCGCGCCCCACAAATGCCACACCTCACACTGATCCTAATAAAACTAATCTTAAACCTTACCCTAATCGTAATCCTAACCATAGCTCCAACCCTAGCCCTATAAATCTTAATTTAACCCTGCAATTTTCAAAATTTGGCAAAAAAAAATATACAAGATGGCGGACTTCCGGTTTGTAAAGAGGCATGGTCACAAAATACATTTTTGTTCTTATTGCCATGATGCATCTGGCTACGAAATTTGGTTTGGCTACGCCAGCGTTTGTGTAAAGACAGTTTTGGCTTGCTGCCATGGCAACACAATGTAAATGGGATGTGAACATCATTGAGTTTTTTAATCGAGACCATGTCACAAATGTGGGTACCAAATTTTGTATATCTGTGACAAATAAGACCTTATTCTTACATACAAATTTTCCAGGGGGCGCTATTGCACCCATTTTTGTATTTTCTTACATCAATCTGTTCAGAGTTGAGGTGTGAACTCAGGATTAAAATTTGAGTGAAATCGGCGAACTTTGTGCAAATTATCAGTCGTTGAAGTTTGATGGTAAGCCTTAAAAACGAACCTGAAATTTGCACGGTTGCCACGGCTACACCGTTTGACCTTTTAAAAAGCTTTTAACAACTTTTAATGTCCCACTTGTCTAGATGATACAGAATGATTCTGGTGAGTCTGGGTCAAACACCCTAGGACGAGTTCGTTCAAGTACGAGGATAGGTCGCACAATTAATCCAATATGGCCGACTTCCTGTTGGTTGCCTAGCAACCGCGTGATATACTTTTTTGTTCCTATTCCCATGATGCATCTGTGTACCAAATTTGGTTTGGTTACGCCAAAGTTTTTGTTGGGCATCCTATTGGCGAGGGCAGATGTTTGGCCTGTCCACCATAGCAACACGATGGGAAATGGCATGGGGTCGTCATTGACTTTTTTGATCAAGACCATGTCATGAATCTGTGTACCAAATTTTGTATGTCTACAACAAAGTAAATGTTTGTACTACCATGCAATTTGCCTAGGGGGCGCTATTGCACCCATCTGAGATTTTGTTTTATAAATCTGTTCAGAGTCGGGGTGTCAATCAACGATTCAAATTTGAGTGAAATCGGCCAAAGTTTTGTGCCAGAATTTGTAGATTTTACCAATGGAGAGTTTATGTCATCGCTATGGCAATGCCATAAAAAATATGACATGGGTGTCACTGATCTTTGGATCAGGATACCAAAATGGAATTTTGTGCAAAATTTCAGAAATGTGTGAGTAACTATTTGGGAACAAATGATTTTCTTCCATATTAAATTTTGTTTCAATCTATAGGGGGCACTAATGTGCCAAATTAATAATTTTCACATTAAGTATCTTCAGGGCAGAGAGTTTAACAACTGTTTCAAATTTTATTGAAATCAGAGTTCGTTTGAGCAAATGGGAGCAATTTGTAAATCTACAAAATTGTGTGCATTTTTTGTTGCTTCACTGCTCAGAGACCGTAAGACGTGTGTGAAAAATGTGGATAACTTTTGATGTTCCATGTCTTGCGATAATGTGGACCAAATTTTAGCTCGTTCGGGTGAACGCCCTTGGAGGAGTTTGTAAAAGCTTAGCAAACATTCAGCCAATATTGCTGCCCCCTAGTGGAGCTCACGGTGTTGGCGTAATAATATTTTTTCCTTGTCTTGACATGATCGACTTCTGTGTCAAATTTCATGATTGTACGTGCAAATTTTTTTTTTGTGTCATTCGTATTCCCTAATGCATTTTTGAGTCGTTTGGGGGCATTGATGAGCCATTTTATTTATGTTTGGAAAATGGAAATAGCCAAAACGTAGGGAGTTTTATCAGATGGAAAAATTTCCAGGACTTTTCGTCATTGTTTAGTGGGTGAAAAATGGGTGAGTTGGTTAGGAAAAAAATAATAAGAAAGAAAGAAGAAATAATTAAAGCCTCAAGCGGCGTCGAACGGCCCTCGCCCGCGAATGCCGCGCACGTGAACGCCACGCCCACGAACACCACGCCCGCAATTCATGCGCCCCACCAACACGATTCCCTAAAGGCCATGCCCGCAAACTATGTGCCTGCAAATGGCGAAATTACATAGCGCGCCTTTAAATGTTCTTTGCACCCCCTGCTGCCAACTATGAAAAATGCCCATGTCAGTAATATATGTTTTTGCTTCTAGTAATTATTATTAATAGAATTGAATTCCCAAATTTGGTACAAATCTGACAATGTTGACGTTTCATGTCTATGGTAGGGGGCACTATAGTGTTCATGTTTCATATGCTTTATAGTGTATTATATTCAGACTGAGATCATGCATTAGTGATTCAAATTTCAGCATGATCGGACTAAGCATGTGCGTGTAATACTATTTTCAATATTTTTAGGGGGGAGTCTTTGTGCCCCTGCTGGCCAACAGTGAAAAATTCCCCATGACTGTAATATATTTTTTTGCTCGTAATCATACATAGAATGTAATTCCCAAATTTGGTGCAGATCTGACAATGTTGACGTTTCATGTCTATGGTAGGGGGCGCTATAGTGTTCACTTTTCATATGGTTTATAGTGTGTTATATTCAGACTGAGATCATGCATTAGTGATTCAAATTTCAGCATGATGGGACTAAGCATGTGCGTGTAATATATTTTTTTCTATTTTTGGGAGGAGTTTTAGCGCCCCTGCTGGCCAACAGTGAAAAATTCGCCATGTCCATAATATACTTTTTTGCTCGTAATTATGCATAGAATTTGATTCCCAAATTTGGTGCAGATCTGATAATGTTGACGTTTCATGTCTATGGTAGGGGGCGCTATAGTGTTTTTTCATATGTTTTATAGTGTATTATATTCAGACTGAGATCACGCATTAGTGATTCAAATTTCAGCACATCGGACTAAGTATGTGCGAATAGGAGCAAATAATGTCACCTTGAAATTCACCAAAACTTTGACCAAATTTTGCAGCTTCGCGTGACAGTTATCAAAAAAATCAGCTAACGAGAAGTTTGTAAAAGCTTATCAAACTTTCAGCCAATATTACTGCCGGTGTTGGTGTAATAATATTTTTTCCTTGTCTTGACATGATCGACTTCAAATTTCATGATTGTACATGCACATTTTTTTTGGTGTCATTCGTATTCCCTAATGCATTTTTGAGTCGTTTGGGGGCGCTGACGAGCCATTTTATTTATTTTTGGAAAATGAAAATAGCCAAAACGTAGGGAAGCGCGAGTTTTACCAGATGGCAAAATTGTTTAATGGGTGAAAAATGGGTGAGTTGGTTAGGAGAAAAATAATAAGAAAGAATAGAATAATATTCTAATGCGAGAACAATGTTCCGCTTTTTTTTGGCCGACAAACTATACATTTTCGGAAACCTCTGGTGCATTGCTACGTGATGGCGAGGGTCCCTGGTCACTACGGGCGAGTCACGTTGCGCCATTCCATTTTTCGGCCACTTGGAGCATCGCTTTGCGATACTAATAGGCCCTTCGCCAGCCTCTGGCGCTCGGGCCTAATAATTCGAGCAAAAACAATATATCCGAAAACATTAGAACAATATATTATACGTTTTTTGAAAGCTCTCGACCTTCCCCACATCACCGTGGGGTCATTGGTGAGTGACGGGCACTGACACGCTCGTCATTCGCCATCTCTTCAAGGTCACCCATCACCTTCCATTGACTTCCATTCATTTTAGCAGTAGTAAATATGGCTCAGGCCTTGGGCATGGGTTACTGGGATACTGCTGTTCGTGCCGGGGGCGACCGTGGACATAGTGGCATGTCGTCGTGTCGCATTCGGACATGCGCACGTCACTCCCCATTCGCTCCGCTTAGCGGAAGCAATAGGCCCTACGCCCTGTCTGGGCTCGGGCCTAATAATAATATTTTTAGCAAAAACAATATATCCAAAAACATTAGAAGAACATATTATACATTTTTTGAAAGCTCTCGACTTTCCCCACGTCACCGTGGGGTCATTGGTGAGTGACGGGCGCGTCTGGACCATCTCGTTGGGGTCGCCCCCTGACCTTCTACAGTCCCTGACAAAAGTCTTGTCGCTTATCCATTTTGTAGAAACAAAAGCTTATAACTTGACTTTAAATTAATCGATTGGTTTTAGAAATGTCTCATATGAAAGCTAAAACCCTCCCAAATTATGCTCAGTAAACTAAAATAAATTTGCTTCACTGAAGAAAGATTGATCATTTAATGAACACAGAAAGGTCAGATTTTGGCAAGACAAAAGTTTTGTTTTTGTAAGCTTTTGTTTCTACAAAATGGATAAGCGACAAGACTTTTGTCAGGGACTGTATTGACTTCAATTCATTTTAGCAGTAGTAAATATGGCTCAGGCCTTGGGCGTATGTTACTGGGATACTGCTGTTCGTGCCGGGGGTGACCGAGGACAATGTTGCATGTCGTCCTGTCGCATTCGGCCATGCGCTCGTCTCTCCCCATTCGCTCTGCGTAGCGGAAGCAATAGGCCCTACGTCCTGTCGGGGCTCGGGCCTAATAATAATAAAAATAATAATTTTTCGAGCAAAAACAATATATCCGAAAACATTAGGACAACATATTATAAATTTTTTGAAAGCTCTTGACCTTCCCCACGTCACCGTGAGGTCATTGGTGAGTGACGGGCACTGACGCGCTCGTCATTCACCATCTCGTCGAGGTCATCCATGGCCTTCCATTGACTTCCATTCATTTTAGCAGTAGTAAATATGGCTCAGGCCTTGGGCGTGGGTTACTGGGATACTGCTGTTTGTGCCGGGGGCGACCCTGGACATAGTTGCATGTCGTCGTGTCGCATTCGCCAATGCGCACGTCGCTCCCCATTCACTCCGCATTGCGGAAGCAATAGGCCCTACGCCCTGTTTGGGCTTGTGTCTAATTTGAGCAAAAACAATATATCCGAAAACATTAGAACAACATATTATGCGTTGTTTGACAGCTCTCGACGTTCCCCACATCACCGTGGGGTCATTGGTGAGTGACGGGCACGTCTGCACCATCTCGTTGGGGTCGCCCTCTGAACCCCCCATTGACTTCCTTTCATTTTAGCACTGATAAATATGGCTCAAGCCTTGGGCGTGGGTTACTGGGATACTGCTGTTTGTGCCGGGGGCGACCGAGGACAAAGATGCATGTCGTCCTCTCTCATTCGGCCATGCGGTCGTCGCTCCCCATTTGCTTCTCGTAGCGAAAGCAATAGGCCGTATGCCCTGTCAGGGCTCGGGCCTAAAAATAATAATATTTTTAGCAAAAACAATATATCCGAAAACATCGGAACAGCATATTATAAGTTTTTTGAAAGCTCTCGACTTTCCCCACGTCACCGTGGAGTCATTGGTGAGTGACGGGCACGTCTGCACCATCTCGTCGGGGTCGCCCCCTGACCTTCCACTGACTTCCATTCATTTTAGCAGTGATAAATATGGCTCAGGCTACTGCTGTTCGTGCCATGGGGCGACGAACAACAGTCTACTAGGAGCATTGCTTTGCAATACTAATAGGCCCTTCACCAACTTCTGGCGCTCGGGCCTAATGAACCTATTATACTTCTTTTGAATATTGAAGTGTGCAAAATGGGCATTTAAACAGGAAGCTGAAACCAGTAGTTTTGACAGAATTAACTTTCTATAGTCACCACCAAAACTTTAAATCCTAAAAAATAAAAGAATATAGGACCGGTTTTTCAGACTAATCCAAGATGAAACCAGCTCATTGGCTGGCAGTTGGACTGCCAGAAGCAAAGTACCAGCAAATGAGGAGGAGGCATTGCAAATTTGACCTCCAGGGGAATTGTCTTATTTTATTCATAAAGATTGTGAAAAAGTTGATATATGATGTGTATTTTGTCTGTCTCTCTCAGATCAACTTCTTCAAAAAAGGAATCGAGCTGGTGTCAAAGAAGATGGACAACTTTCTCACCTCAGTGTCCAAAATGACACAAAGGTATACAGTATATAGCATTTAAACATTCAAGCAAATGATCTATAATTCAAGAATAGATTAAATTACTCTTAAGGTACACTGTATTGTCCCAGTCAAAAAATGTGTCCTCTACATTTGACCCATTCTTCAATGCTGCTGGCTCAATCTGCCTGTTGGCTGTTAGGTTGAAATGTAAAATATGCACTATATAATTACCCAGAACTTTCTTTAAAACGGTTGTAGTTTAGATCCCTGGCTTTCCTGAATAAGTTCATCCATGTACTACTTTCTTTCCTCTTTCACTATTGCAAAGGGCTGCATTTGAACTGACTTAATGACGGCACTGTACAAGCACATGCCAATCAAATAGTTTATTGACCACAACCAATAAACTCAAATTAGTTTTTCCTCAGCACAGTTCTATTGTAAAAGTAACTCTGAGCTTTGAAAATCACTTGTTCTGCATCACAGTGACAGGCCTCTGAAAGTTGTATACAGTGCTTATAAACTCACTGTGTAATAATTAGGATGCTCGGGATGCATAAGGTAAGTGAGGAATAACTATGGACCACTGCACGCTGTTTAAAATGAACTAGCCCTGTTTTTTCTCATCAGTATTCAGTCTCAGCTGGACAGTGAAGCAGAAGCCATGAGGGGCTCTCAGAGGGAGCTGCTCTCTGTAGACGACAGTGTGTACACTCCAGACCACGACCAGCAATCTGTGAACAGAACTCTCATCCAGAAGGCTGGCTACCTCAACATCAGGAAGTAAGAGCAGTTTGACTCAGCAGTATTACACATCTGTACTAGTGCTCTCGAGGTGTATTATGAGTGATTCATGCATATTTGAGTAATCCTGATTTAGATATGTTTATGATTTATTTATATGATTTATTTTTTATACAAGGGAATATCATTTTCAACACAAATAATATAATGTAATTCAACTAAAACATATCTTATCTAGCATGATCATATTCTAAACCATGACTACTACAAAAATAATCCAGTGCCAAAGAATGAGTCATGCTGAACTTCATTTTTAAACCTGGATGTATTTTAATTTAGAAATTAAATGAATAAAAGCGTCAAAAACATCTAAAACATCACAATTTAGTAATTAAGGTTGAGTTAATGTAAAATGATTCCAGGCTTAAATATCTGTAGTTGCAATTGATTTGGTCTTGTTTCAATACTTAATGCCTAGTTTAAAGCATGTTCTCAAATACATGTGATTCTTGTATTAATACTCACTGTTCATTTCACTTTAAACACAAAAAGGTCTCTTAGATATTAATCCAAAATAGTTCAGCTTGTTCCTAATGCTAAAAGTATTGGAAAGCGACTGTATTTTTTGCTGTGGTCGCCCAAAATCCTCCACAACCACCAAACAATAACTCTAGCGGCTGTGTCTAGGTGGGTCAGGTGACGTGTTGACAGGGTGCTGCTGTCAGGTCATTTACAGCCAAATGTATGAACCTTCCCTCACGCCCTTAATGACTTCAGGGGGAGCAGAACCCCCCCCCCCCCCCCCCCATATGATTTTGTGAAATGCCAGGTCTGTCTAAGTCTGTCTCCTACTCATATACATCTACAGTGTTTGACAAATGCATGTGACAATGGAGGAAAGGTTTGCCAGCCGATGCCATTCTGTATAATGACACACAGATGCACTGCTTGTCAAATGGAGCCCAGAGCAGAGAGCATTTGGAATAGTTAGTCAGTGTAAGAGGCCTGAGTCACCCACAGCACAGGCAGCAGTGGGGAGACATGTTCAGAACATTAATCAGAGGTATTCAACATATTTGAAATTTGAAGACAAAAATAAATTATTTCAATCACAAATACACTACTGACTAGTTTGTTAATAAATAATAGCAGCTTTAGTTGTAGTAGTTGTAGTAGTTGTAGTTGTAGTTCTAGCAGTAGCAGTAGCAGTAGTTATTGGTGTTGTTGGTGTTGGTGGTGAAAAAGATGATTTGCTTACCAATACTGGCCCAAAACACCTTGTAATATTGAACTTGTTTTTTTGTGAACTTGTAATCGCTTTATGATAAATAAGTTAAAACACATTTGCATCATTGTTGCCCATACGGCATTTGAGTTTAAAGGAAATGGATAATATTCTCAGTCTTGGTATTGTTTGATATCAGGTATTTGCAGATACTTGAGGGTATCAGTATTTGTATCGAAACATAAAAAGCTGGATCGGTGCATCCCTGGCGGTAGTGGTAGTAGTTGTGGCAGCAGTCGTAGGTACTAGTTAATAGTAGATTTGATCATACCTCGCATAGCAATGAAAATTATGGCTTTGTTTTATAATACTCGACATAGAAATGGGCTTAGTTCAAAGAATAACTGTAGTTGCAGAAATACTAGTACTTGATAATTGTAGTCATATTAGCACATCCTTAGCCGTAGTTGGTAGTAGTAGCAGTTGCTCAAACCTCCTTGTCAGTGGCCAGTGTGGGGCCCTGTAGCTTACACCACAGAGTATAGGATGAGTGAATAAATCATGTAGTTGTAAAGTGGCTCTGAGTGTCTGAAAAAGTGCTATATAATAACACATTTATTTTAGTGTAAGGGTCATTCCACGCCATTTCAACAAATGGCCCATGCACTTCAATCTCAAAAAATGTTGAAAAAATTACCAAATAGTCCCTGACTATCATGTACTAACCCTGTGAAGTTTTAGTGATTTTCGATCATTACTTTTCAAGTTACAGCTAATTTTATGAGGGGAGTATGTGTCAACTTAAGGGCCCAAAATCATGTCATTTTTTTCTCTGCCGTTTTCAGAGGACAATATCTCCGTAAGTATCACACATAGAGGGCTGACATTTTGTGTGCTTTTACTCCTCTACTCTGTGTTCAAATAACATTGAAAATTTGCTATCTCAACTCATTATCATTTTATATGAACTTAAAAATGAAAAAAAACCAACTTGTTTTTCCGTGGCATACCATTTTTAGCGCCTTTTTAAACCTACTTGTAGGTGTAGTAAACCCTTATTTTTTTTGAGAATCAAGATATGTACTAGGACTGTTAAAAAAAATCACCAAATGTTGAAAATTTGAAATGTGTTATGTGTGAGGGTCCTGTTAAAAACAAGAAAACACAACATGGTCCGATTTTCACATGTAATTTACGGCATGTGGGTAGTGATAAAAAATGTTTGAATAAGAAAAAGACCTTTCATATGGCACCAAACATATGTATTTTATGAAGCTCCTTCAATTTTTAATTGTATCTTGAACATTTGCATTTGACACAATGACACGAGTATACAGTGACCATGTACTATGTTTTATTCCAACAGCTAAGGTCACTAAACATTTAAAGACTGAATCAAATGGATTGATAATAATTTTGATGTGACAAGGTATCTGACAAGGTATCTATGATAAGTTATCTGACATCCAAGAAAACAGCTGTAGATTATTCTCATATTAAAGAAACAATCAAGTCATGTTCAACAATATGATATTGTCTTCCATAAGTTGTGGACGGCACATTGATGTTCAAGACTAAGCAAATGTTACAATAGATTTTGGTGCGCAAACATCTAGAACCAGCCAAGAAGTGAGGACACAGTTCCCTATCATATTGGGATCACCTGAGCAGGTAAAGAAAGTCTTATGGAGCCTTAAATGGAAAGTGCTATGGTTGTCCATTTAAGGGAAATTGCAGGATATGTGGGAATTTATCGCACATAAAAAATCATATTCATCTTTATCCTGGGGATGAACCTATATAGTTCCAAATGCACATTTTTTTTAAAGTTTAAAAAAAATATATTTTAAGGAGAGCCAGTACATGTTTGGATCACCATGGGACCAAGAGCCGACTCCCAAGAAATTAATGTAGTGCACAGATGACGAAGCGCCTGATTCAAGTTACAAGGCCACACCCCAGTCAACATGGTCAACTCAACCATCTAAAACCAGTCCACCAGGATGCAAAAGCCTCCACAGGTGGAGGAGAATTCTGGTGGTCAAGCTCTTGGGGACTGTCCATGCTGCTGTGACCTCGGCCAGAAAATCCAAAAGCTTCGGGGCTGACTGCGGGTTTATGAAGATGTGCCTACCAATAATGATGATGGAAGACATACATGTTCTGTGCTCTGGGTTTTTAAATATCTTGTAACACATCCTGTTGATTCATTCTTGTTCATTCTTCATGTTTGGGAGCTTTAGCTGTTGGAATAAAACATAGTACATGATCACTGTATACTCGTGTCATTGTGTCAAATGTGAATGTTCAAGATACAATAAAAAATTTAAGGAGCTTCTTAAAATACATATGTTTGGTGCCATATGAAAGGTCTTTTTCTGGTCTTTCAAACAAAAATGATTCAAATTTTTTTTATCACTACCCACATACCATAAATTACATGTGAAAATCGGACCATGTTGCGTTTTCTTGTTTTTAACAGGACCCTCACACATAACCCATTTCAAATTTTCAACATTTGGTGATTTCTTTTAAGAGTTCTAGTACATATTTTGATTCTCAAAAAAAAATAAGGGTCTACTACACCTACAAGTGGGTTTAAAAAGGGGCTAAAAATGGTACACCACAGAAATGAACTGTTTTTTTTTTTCATTTTTAAGTTCATATAAAATAATAATGAGTTGGGGCGGCGGTAGTTCAGTTGGTAGAGCATTCGCCCACTGATCTGATGTTTGGTGGTTCGATTCCAGCTCTCGACATAAACATCACAAGTTGAGCGGTCAGATCCACTGACCCACTGACAGCTCCCACAGATGAATGCTGTTGTTGTGTCCTTGGGCAAGACACTTAACCCACCTCGCCCACAGTGTCTGCGTACACTGGTGTGTGAATGGGTGAGTGGTTCCTTGTTGTAAAGCGCTTTGAGTGCCTTGAAGGTGGAAAAGCGCTATAGAAAAATGTGACAATTTTCCATTTTAGATACCAAACTTTATAAATGTTATTTGAACACAAAGTAGAGGAGTACAAGCCCACAATATTTCAGCCCTCTATGTGTGATACTCGCAGAGATATCGACCTGTGAAAACCGCCGAGAAAAAAATTACTTGATTTTAAATTGACACATACTCCCCTGACACATACTCCCCTCATAAAATGAGCTGTAACTTGAAAAGTATTGATTGAAAATGACTAAAATTTCACATGGTTGGTACATGATAATATGGGACTATTTGGTAATTTTTTTCAAATTTTTTTAAAAACATGATGCGTGAGATGTGTGAGTGTTTTACATTCACAAACCCTATAGCTTGTTATTTCTATGTCAACTAAAATGATCTAAAATGGAATATCGAGTGAGTGTAAGAGCACTGAGTCACCCACAGCAGCAGGAGGGAAAGGGTTTAAAGTAATTCAGAAGGTATTACGTTAAACCTTTTGAATTATGTAGAAAAAAGTGGTAGTATTAGCATCTAAAGGGTCAGTCTGTATGAAATCAGTGGTTTTCAAGGAATCTCCCCTATGAGCCATCTCAGATTTGGTTGAAAAACATTCTAAAGAAATCTAGTATCACCAAATGAAAGAATCTCAAATTTTAGCTCAATCCTTTGAGCCTTTCCTGAGTTATGGCCCATTGAAATTTTGGGGCCATGCCCACTTTTTTGGAAGCCTTAATTTATAAGCATGTTTGAGAGACCATAACTTCATAAAAAATAGAGCTAGGAAGCTGAAAATTTGTATTAATGTAGATTCTTTGTCATAGATTCTGAATCTCTTGTCAAATATTGGGTATATTTATTAAGGGGGCGCTGTGGGCCCCCAAAATCTCACATTTGGTTGCCCTCAATTTTTTTTTTTTTTTTTTTTTTTTTTTTTTGAGTCCAAGATCTATTTACTCCAAGCAGATAAACTAACTGTTGAACCTGAATATTTGTGAGAATGACCATTTCTGACAGCAATCTCACACTTTTCTGAGTTTTCATGTGGACAGTGTAGAGACACAAATATGGTCACAGACCAAATGTGATCTTTTTGGCCCCTTCTTTGGACCCTCGGTTCCCCATGTGGGCATGTTGATAAAATTTTTACCAGAGAAACTTTGGCATATTCTGATTAGTTTAAAGTAATAAAAACATCGACTATTAACTTCCTTAATTTCAAATGGAATTTTTGAAAATGAGCTCTCACAGGTCATTTTTGGTGGAGCTTAGGCACTTACGCCAACCGTGGTATTTATGAAACTCGACTAAAGCGTGGCACTACGCCAACTCGGGACCTCCTGTAAGCACTACGCAAAGTCTGGAGACACGGGGGAAAAGCGACACTCGTGGAGAGGAGCAGAAGTGAGGCCAGTTTGAGGAAGAGTTTGATCAGGAATCCATCATTAAATCCATGTATATAGAAGAATGACCTTCAGATTTGTGTATTTTAAGTGTTTGGTTCGCCAAAACACGGACAATGGCTGTTTATTCCACTCAATATTCTCCACAATATTATACATTTGAAACTCGTGCACGAGCGCGGCCACGTCCCCAGTGTAGCGCAGGGTCTCCAGCAGTCCACACCGCGACCATAGACTTCTGTAGAACACAGACTGTGACCAACACAAAGGACGAAATAATGACCCGACCTGAGAGAAAAACTCTTCCCTCGGACGGAGCACAGAAGCTTTTTTGGTTCAATGAAGCACTGGGACTAAACACAACTTTAACACTTTTACTTCAGTCTTTATGCTCCGAGCGCCAGAGTGGCCCGAGTCTGTGCACGACACGAAGCCTACTGTCCAAACCTGACCCGAACCTTAAATATTCCCTACATTTTTGTGTAATGGGAGCTCTAGCAAATGAGAGCTTGCTCTCTGACAAGAACACAATAATGTCTGTGCCCCGACCCAGCCCCGCGCACTCACACAGGTAAGCAGTTTGGATGTTTAGTGTGGACTTTTAATGGCAGAATAACAGCACCTGACGTGTATTTTATGTGTTTCGTGCTAAATCTGTGTCCACGTATCCTCATATCCCTCCCTCGCTCCTTTCCCTTTCCAGGGGAGGGCATTGGAATCTCTCGCACGCGCTCATAATTTGACAATTCAGTGCACATTATGTATGTGTACATGCATATATATATATATATATATATATATATATATATATATATATATATATATATATATATATATATATATAGTTATAAATCTCTTGAAACAGCGAGAAAACCCATCGGCTTCACTGCAAAAATGTGCTGCCTAAATATTATGAAATATGATTAAATGAACAGATGAGTCATTGTTGTCACTTTTAGTTTTGCATTTATTTATTAAACCTTGTTTAATAAAGTCTTTAATAAAGTCTTTGACATGACCGCGTGGTGCTGCGTGGAGCGTCCCCCTCCATCTTTGTCCCGCGTGTCTCGGTCAAACCCACTGATTATCGGCTCATGTTTAGGGAAATCTCATTCACGAGTCACTTTGCATGCTCATTTTATGGTGAGGTGGAGGTGTGGAGAAGGCGTGATGTGACGTGAGTTTGCGTGCACTGATTCTAGTTGCAGGTGGGATTTATAAAGCAAAGATTGCGTGATTTTGTGCGTGCGGTGGGTTTTCTAAATATGGAGTTTGCGTGGCGCACGCCTCTCGTAGCTACTAGGCGTACACACTATCTTACAACAACTCCCGAGCAGTTTTTTTTTTATATAAATGAGGCCCCTGGTCTATTTGTTCCACTGCTTGAAATTACATTTAAAAAATTTTGTGTGAAAAACAACCTCAGCGGAAAATACCAACATACTGGACAAATCTGCCCATTCTGGTCCCTTTGCTGCCTACCTGTCGATCATCTGTATTGGTATCTTGCACACTAAGTGTTCCTTCCAACTAATGAACTTCAGAAGTAATGTTTGGATCATGTCATAATCTGCAGTGTCAAGGTGATAATTTCGTGCTCTTCTTCCCTGAACTTCTGGTACCTTAATATAACAGATTATGTGCTGAAACTAAACCCAACATGGTTCTGCCAATGTTCAGGAGGCCAGAAGAGGGTTCTCCATTCATGAATCTCACATAGATGTCACCATGTTCATCTGAACACTCTGAAATATTCTCAATGAACCACCTGATGTCATAAATACATGCACTGTATTGACGTGGCTGGTCCAAAGAGATATCTGCACAATCTCATTTTGTATTTCAGAAACTGAAACTTCAGTACATAAATGATCTTGAGATATTTTCCTCATTTCTAATTTACCATCTGACACTGGAATGAAACTGTGGTGTGATCTAGTACCTTTCACAGTCTTTGCCTTGCTATAGTACTCTTCTAGTTTGGAAGTAAGTTCATGGTAATGTCTTTAGAGCTTACAAGGAAAAAACTTCAAATTCTTTATATTTTGTGAAGCCCACTCAAACATCTGGAGTGCGGTCAGTATTTGATTGCTGTCAGTTGTCTGAAGACTGGTCCTTGCAGCCAAGCCTTTTACTGTGCCACCAAAACCATCACAAGCAATGTTCCACAAATAATCTCAAATTGTCTTCTTTATAACAAGCAAATAGTGTTCAAGTCTATTAAAGGTAATTGAACCTTTCTGCAGGTGGAAAAGTACCTGTGAGAGCTCATTTTCAAAAATTCCATTTGAAATGAAGGAAGTTAATATTAGATGTTTTTATTACTTTAAACTAAACAGAATATGCCAACGTTTCTCTGGTAAAATTTTTTATCAACATCTAACTGTGCCCACATGAGGAACCAAGGGGCCAAAATGGTCACATTTGGTTTGTGACCATATTTGGGGCTCTACACCATCCACATGAAAGCTCAGAAAAGTGTGAGATTGTTGTCAGAAATGGTCATTCTCCCAAATATTCAGGTTCAACAATTAGTTTGTAAATATCTGCTTGGAATAAATAGTAAATAAATAATTTTGGACCTCAAAAATTGAAAAAAAAAAATTGAGCAGCAACCAAATGTGAGATTTTGGGGGCCCACAGCAGCCCCTTTAATAAAGATACCCAATATTTGACAATAGATTCAGAAACTATGACCAAGAATAATACCAATACCAATAATACTAATTTTCAGCTTCCGAAAAATTCCACAATTTCAATGGGCCGTAACTCAGGAACAACTCAAGGGATTGAGCTAAAATTTGAGATTCTTTCATTTGCTGATTTCAGAAATTTTTCAAACAATTTTCAGCCAAATCTGAGATGGCTCATAGGGGAGGGCAGCTGATTTCATATGGACTGACCCTAAATCAAATGAGTGATGCCTTGGTAATTCGGATAGCTCAGTTCAATGAGTAGTTGTAGATGCAGTAATTAGTAGTTAGTAATATTAGTTGACCCATTAATAGGTTCTTATTTCTAATGCCAACAAAAATGATACAAAATGTAACAGTTGATGAATGTAAAATAGACCTGAGTCACCCAAAGCAGAGGCAGCAGGAGCCATACGGAATTTGAACATTAATCAAAAGGTATTGTGGATATTTTTGAAGTGGAGATAAAAAATGAACTGCTTAAATGACATTTATGTGCTGCTTGTTGGGTAATATGTTTGGCATTTGGGACCGTTTCTAATCAATTTTCACTGCCAACAACAAAACAGAACACAACAATCTCCGCAGAGAATAAAGTGATTAAGCTAATTATCTTTCTAGGGACAATTTAAGAATACAAATATTAGACTGTTAAAATAGTTAAAATAAAATAGAAAAAATAACTATTTGTTTCCTAGTGAGTGAAACCCTATCTTTCAATGTTAAAACCTAGGTCAAGGTCACTGTCCATCCTCTGTACCATATACTCACTGTCCCTCTTTTGTACCAACATAAATAATCTTTCTGGTTTCTTCCACAGTAAGACAGGTCTGGTGACCACAGCCTGGGACCGCCTGTACTTTTTCACCCAGGGAGGGAATCTGATGTGCCAACCACGGGGAGCAGTGGCAGGGGGCATGGTCCTGGATCTGGACAACAGTTCTGTGATGGCTGTGGAGTGTGAGGACAGAAGATACTGTTTTCAAATCACCTCCTCCACCGGGAAAACGTGTGTACACTTATTTAATGGCCTATGTAATAAAAATTTTATGTCATGATTTCAGCTGGAGATGGCCTAAAAATACTAGTAGCAGTAATTAGCAGTTAGTTGAACTTTCTGCCAGATTTGTTTAATGTGGAAAGCCCTCTCAAATTACACAAAACCATTAATTGGAACAAAATGTTTAAAGTTGTTGTTGTTGAATTAACTGTATTGCATTGTATTGCACAGATCAATGATACTTCAGGCTGAGAGCAAAAAGGAGTATGAGGAGGTGAGTCTACTGAGAAGCTACACAAATATGCATTACAAATATGTCTATTTTATTAAACTTGTAACACTGAACACAAGAACTTTCTATAGACGGACATTGCAAATTGTGTCTGTGTGTTACATGCTTAATGTACATAACTGTACATAAATAAATCAATAAATAATGAATGTTGAATTCAGTAGAACTACAGGTAGCACACATAACACAGTAACACATTATATTGTTATTGTAAATTGTAATTAATATATTATGCTATTTTATACCCAGAGTTGTGTTTTGTTTAACACACAACCCTGTACAGGCTGAGTTCTTCTCTCAGACAGAAAACACTCCATCTTGTGATGTCATGCGGTAATACAGGAAGTGCTCCACACTCATGTATACTCATGTATATATTGTTATGATTCCAGTGGATCTGTACAGTGAACAACATCTCACGACAGATTTACCTGACAGACAACCCAGAGGTAAGCTCAACGTCTGTACATTAGATTTATGGATTTTGCCTCTCTTCAGTTACAGGAGTTTTTATTGCTCAAAAACACATTGAAAAAACATGCATTTATTTACTGTGGGTGGGCTCGCAACTCCACAGTTCTGACCTGCAACTTGGCCTGACGGTATCCTCTGCTTGTCTCCATGGAGATAGAAACATTTAATACCATATTGTGAAACATGCTATCCAAAGTAGTAACATCTCCATGGTGACAAGCAGATGGCGTATGAATGACCAGGGAAGTTAACAGTGCAACGTTAGTATTTTTGCTCATTTTATGTTGTCTATTTCTAAATGATGTTGTTTATTTTCCCTATATTTTTGTCTGTCAGGCTGTGGCCATCAGGCTGAACCAAACTGCCATCCAGGCTGTCACCCCAATCACCAGCTTCGAGAAGAGGCAGGAGGGTGCCCCCAACCCAGACAGGTGAGACCACGTCACTGTTATGGACACAACCAACAAGTCCCAGTCTCACCACATCTGTCTAAATCATTCTATCCCGTAGTTTTTATCTTTTAGCTGGGTTAGGGTTGGCTAACCCTTTCTGCAATGCATGCCTGCTCTAAATTGGTGCAAAGTTTGGGGTAGCAGTTGCAGTAAGCTGAGAAGTGCCTAACCGCACAGTCTGTCCAACTCTTTTTAGTTGCATTCATGGCCAAGACACACATTTTAGTTAGTATGAATGCACCTAACTGTAGTCTTGATTTTCCACAAAGCAGACTGAAATTGACCTATGAATTGTTAATTACTATTACAATGATACAATTTGACTATACATGCTGGAATCATATTCCAGCTATTGTTTATTTTAATATATATATGAGAGTGTAAAAAGAGAGTATTTGCACAGTATACATTTGAACTAATTTAATTTCTTCCTTCTTGGTATTTCACAAAATCAGCGTAAATGTATTTGCAGCTTTTCATGATTATTCCATGCTGTGTGTGCGTGTGTGCAGAGCTAAACCAGGAGGAGTTCATGTAACTGGAGGCACTCAGAAGTCTGCTCCAGAGCCTGAGGATCTCATCGCTCCAGGGACGCCCATCCAGTTTGACATCACCCTCCCTGCCTCAGAGTTCATGGATCAGAACAGAGGAGGAAGGTGGGGCAAAACACAATATTACATAGAGATGGACCAATATGTTTTTTCACATAATAGTGTCTGGTATTTATTTTAGTTCACATGTTTTATTTTTGTTTGTTTTTTTGTTGTTTTTTTTGTGAAAAGTTGAATGTCATGCTGTGGGTCACTCCAGGCAGATCAATACATACGAGTGGACCAGTGGCTGCTGGTGATAAAATTGTTTGGGGAGGCACATAGGCCAAAATTATAAATATATATTATAAATATATGTATTATATAGACTATATTGCATTATAACGAATGCCAGAAACAGTCATTTTGGTCACTCTTGGTTAAACTATCACAACACAACAGCCAAGCTGTAAATATAAGAGATGAAACTGGTCCAAGTCCCGGTCCAGTCAGGTCCGAGACGCGAGGTCCGGGACCCGAATGCAGCACGAGCTGGTTGTAAAACTAGTCTTAATCTCAATTCCCACTTCAATCTGAAAGTTACACCAGGGCACCGGGTAGACTTAAACCCTCTGCGCTACGCCCAGGTCCAACCAGCAGGCACAGGAAGATAAAGCAGCGAACGACTTCTTCGAGTCCCGGCGGCCGCAACAGGCGCTGGGGGCCCCGCGAGTCCCGGTGTCTTTAGGTCTCTCCTCCCGCTCTTCTCTGTGGAGGTTTGGGTGAAAGTAGCTAGCCGCCATTAGCCAGTGTGTGAATCAACACAGATGCACTCATTTCAGCTTAATGCTTCTTTCTTGCTTGGCACAAGGGTCCCACTGAAGAGAAGACATATTACTCCCTAAAAACTGTTCCTCAGACGCACTTTGACTTGAAGTTGAACTCGCCATAGCTGTATAGTACGCAGCTCTGTTGTTCTCCTTTCATTAGCCTGTAGCAGTAACATGCCGTCAGTGGAGGGTTGGGGGCAGGATAATGTTTATAAAGACCAGTCACTTGATTTTTACCCCCAAGACGTATTTCAAAGCAGCAATGTAAAGACAGAAGCAACATAATGACGCCACACTTTCCTCAAAACTTCAGCCCACTCAAATTCCAAACACATGACTCAAATGAAGTGATATGAGCAGATACACGTTCAGTTTTAAGCAAAATATGAAATATAGCCTAATGCAAAAATAACAACTTTATAATTTATTTATTTATTTTATATCTAGTTCAAGTTAGGGAGTGCGGCGCACTTGCGCCCTCTATTGACCAGCCACCACTGCAGTGGACCGTCCAGAAAAGACTCAGACAGACACAAAAATATTGTTTGAATTAGATTATTAAGCTTTATTGAATGAGTCTCTTTGGTGCTCAGACCTCTGCAGAAGATATTGTTATGAAGAACGGGACTGGTTAGACTCTGGACGTGGTAGAGGTGAGGTTGAGGAGAATGAAAGGGACGAGGTGAGAGGACTAGAGGCTGGAAGGCTGCTGTGGGGGGCAGGTGGGGCATGGCACAAACCAAAGCAGTCATGCCCCTGCAATAGGGTTTAAATAGGGCAGACTGGGCACTGATTGGACGAGGAGATGTGGCAAGTGGTGGGGACCCCACCATGGGAGTGAGGCGATGAAGGATGAGGAGCAGGTAAACTCTGGAGAAGCGCTGAGGTATAGGATAGGAGTGCAGTTAGGCGTTTCAGGCTAAATTTACGGTAGCTCCATTTGCATGCTTTTAAAACATTACAGGGCTATAAATGGGCAGACGTTATTGTTTTGCCTCGAATGTTCCCCAAAATGGCAAAAAAAAAACTTGGCAATCTCTGTGGAGATGACTCTTTTTGTGATGAAAGAATTTATACCATCTCAGCAAAGCAATCATATTTTCTCATAGAGCTTTTTTACTGTGTCTGCGATGTTTTGCAGTAACACAAAATACTTTTATTGCATTTACTTAATTACTAGTGGGGGAAAAAAAAACATTTTATTCCATGGAGATACAATAGTTAATGTCATACAGTAACATTCGTATGAGACAAGCAGATAACTCTCCACTGGAAAAGTTCCACAGTGCACCTGGCTGGAGTGTGTGTTCTTGGCCTGGCTCTTGTGTTTGTGACATAATCAGATGGGGCTGTTTGTGAGGCTGCTGACAGGGTGTGTGATTGTGATGGTCTCAGATGAGACTCATTTCTGGGAGCAGGATGTTTGCTAACGCTTCGTAGCAGGAGGTTAATTGTTTTGTCTTGTCTCTGTTTCTTTGTGACAGACGCACAAATCCTTTTGGAGAAACCGGTGAAGAGTGTCTGACAGAAAGTGATGGTAATTATTCAACTGTTCAAAGTTATTGTTTATTTGTATTTGTGATTTATTTAATAGTTTATCTTGACGTCTGTCATCCAACTTTATTATGCCAGATTTCTCATTTATTGTTCCAGTGGCACTGCTTGTACTGTTCATTGTTATGTTTTGTACTTGTGCAGGGTGAAGCTCATTTACTACCAATTACTTAATACTTTTTGTATTTGGAAAGTTCTGTCACACCATAATTTACTGAAATAAAACATGGTTTCAACCTTACCTGTAGTCAGTAATATTTAATACAGATGTGGGCCAGCTAAAATAGTGATTGTTAAAAATGCGGTTTATTGTTTTAATATAATATAGAACATTCATGGGTCTAGTCACTTAAAGAAATGATCAGGTTCAGCATTTGTGATTTGACCTTTTAGATATTTCATGGCAAAGTACAGTGTGCTGAATGGGGAAAAACTGGCTTTTCCCCCCATCTGGCAGTATGAACTCATCAGGTTCTATAATCTGAAAACCAGCATTTGCCTTGACTTCTTCCCTCTACTATGAACCCATCATATTCTTGTTGATGATGTGCGTACTATATTCTTTTGCATGTGCCCCCAGACTCCTTGCTGCAGCAGGTTTTTGAGGTGCGTTTCTTGGGCTCGATGGCGGTGCGCTGTGGGAACAACCAGGAAGTGATCTATGAGGCCATGAGACAGGTGCTCGCCGCCCGTGCCATCCACAACATCTTCAGGACCACAGAGTCGCACCTCATGGTCACCAGCAATGACATCAGGTAAGAACTACACACAAATACATGGCAGTGTTTACCAGGAGCTATAGTGGCCCTCATAGTCATATTTCACCTCCAGTCTAAAGTAATTGGTAAAACTTTAATAACTACTTTGTAAAAAGGCATGAGCAAAGACTTACACTTCATAACAAACAAAGGTTTATTAAGGCTTAGACTAATAAATGATTAGGACTTAAAGTTAGTGTTTAAGTAGTTACTAAGCCTGAGTCATTGGGTCATAAACAGAGTTCAACATTTCAGAAAGCCATTTTGGAAATAAAACCATCATTAATGAAAATCCAGTACTAGCTCTAGTGAAATGTCACTGAAGTGCTTCACCTGGAAGCCCAGGGCTGCATTTGAGTGAGTAATTTCAGCACTCAAATTGCCTCTAAATGATCAGATTTTGAATGTGTATATCCTTAGTTTGTCACACTGAGATGGTACATTTTCATATTCTTTTTGTTTTCACACAGGTTAATCGACCCTCAGACACAAGTGAATAAAATAACTGTAAGTATCTCATTGTCACTATTAGAACCCGACCGATGGCTGATATTATCCGCCGATATGGGCAACTGGAGACATATTGGCTATCAGCCGATATGTTTGCTGATAGGGGCCGATATTTCACATGGGCATGTTATAAATTTTAGACTCTACATTATGTTAATTTAATCCAATTTACAGACAGATAAATGTCCTAATATGTGGCTCCGCATCAGTATTTATCTGCGGAGTCATTTGTCTGTGTGTGTGTCCGTACTGTCCCTGAACACACGTCACTCACGTCAGGTCACTCACGTCAGGTCACTCACGTCAGGTCACTCACGTCAGGTCACTCACGTCAGGTCACTCACGTCAGGTCACTCACGTGCATTTGTTTACACCCGCAGACATAGATTATTTTCTTTTTACGGACAATCGGTTTGAGTCTGGATTAAAAGGACATTTATTAGTGCAGACTTGTGATGTGAGGAGGAGCCTGTGTGAGCGCTGAGTGTTGGAAATATGTCGACTCTGAAGCTAGTTTTGGTTATTTGTTTATTGGTTAGCAATTAGCTGCTGTAGCTCCCACACATAAACAGGCTGTTTTCTATTGGCCTATTATAAAGTGACTATATTGGCCGTATTTGTTACTGGACCAGCATTGATATGTAAATGAGCTGTGAATAGAGGTGCGAATTCTGACATTTGCGCATATAATTAATTACCGTGGCGCACACGTATTTACGGCTAAAGGCTAATAGCGCTAGTTTCTTTACTAGCTAGTAGTGATGGGTCGGTCGCGAATGAAGCGACTCTTAGAGCCGGCTCTTTGAAGTGAACAACGAGAGCCTGATCCTTATTGGGAGCCGTGTTTTCTTTCTCTCACTTTTTTTCTCTTCACGTCGCTTGCAGACTCGAGGTAGTTTGACAGCGGCAGCGGCTGAAAATGAAACCTTCAGAAATGTGTGTGCATAGGAGAGAAAAAACTTGCATGTTTGTCTGTAGTTCAGCATAAAATAAATAAACCAGGACTAATCTTAGGCTTGAGAGAGGGAGAGAGATAGAGACTGAGTCCCGACACTCAGTCCTGGTTCAGTTTTGGTTTAGTCCGGTTTTACACATGGTTTAGATCTGTTTTAGTCCTGGTTTAGTCCTTTTTCAGTGCTAGTTTAGACCTGCTTTAGTCCTGCTTGCAACAAAACCGAAAGAGCCAGCTGCTTTTAGGGAGCCGAGCCAAAAGAGTCGGTTCTCTAAAAAGAACTGGAATACCCATCACTAGTAGCTAGAATGTGATGCAAAAAAGCCATTAGTCTGACCTACTGTCTGTAAATATGATGTAAAGAGGCAGAATAACAATAAATGTTGCCTAAATAAACCCAATTTAAAATCCACCAGAGCCAAACCTAAGTTTTTTAAACAATTCAAGATTTACAGTGAATTTTTACATCACTAAATATATTGGCAGCTCCAACTCCCATTAAATCGGTTTCATATCGGCCACAACAAAATCCATATCGGTCGGGCTCTAGGTCACTATTGAATCTGTAGGAGTATACTTTTATAACTTTTTCCTTATATGTCTCGTTTTCTTCAGTTCCAGCTCGGTGATGTGACCCAGTTCGCGGCGCACCAGGAGAACGGGCGCCTGATGGGCTTCGTGGTGGAGGGCAGAGACTGGAGCGAAGGGGAGGAGGAGGGCCAGCCTGCCTTTAGTGCTTATATCTTTGAGAGCAACACAGAAGGGGAGAAGGTATCTTTAAAAAAATATATACTGTAAAAATCTTAAACAGATCAATTATGATTATTTAGTTAAAGTATTTGTCTTTTGGTTTGTAATATAAGAGTTATATTAAAATGTCTACACATGTCATTTATATTTAATCAATAATCATGGAAGTGTCCAACATGTTTGAAGCATGTTACAATAGTCTCATATCAATGGGGGAGATATAGAGATGATTGTGACACTTTTTTTCAGATGTTATTTTTATGGTAAATGCTTTTTCATGCACTACATTTTCAGTTTATCAGTTGATTTGTAATTGTAATATTTAGTTTTGATTGACAGGTGTGCTATACCATTAATTTGGCGAAGGATATAACAGAAGCAAAGAAGGTATGATTTTTTTTTGTCTGTTGCAGTTTGGGGAAATAGTTCAATAGAAATTTTATAATTGTCGTTTTTCTGTCCAATTTGCTCTTTTACTTGTCTTGAGCAATACAAAAGGTAAAAAATACTACATGTACAGTTAATATAAGAACAACCACCAGGGGGCATTTGGTTATCACTAATAATAATGTTCAAGAGCAGATAACAGGTGGAAGCATACAGTCATTTCAACAAGCATTTGCCTCCATAGAGACAGATACATTTAATGCCATAATAATAAAATAATAATAATAATAATACAACAGTATATAGTGCTTTTTTGGACACTCAAAGATGCTTTAGAAAAAAATAAAAAGGGACACTGTAGAAAACAGGGCAATTATGGGGGGAATGCTTGAAGTGATGCAGTGAGTCCGAGTTCCTGATGGATTGTGGGAGTGAGTTCCAGAGGGAGGGGGTGGCATCAGTATAGACTCAGTCTCCCAAGGTCCGGTGCTTTGTCCTGATGAGGGGAGTGAGGAGGTTGGTGTCGGCTGATCTGAGGCGGCAGGTGGGACAGTGCAGACAGAGGAGGTCAGTGAGATAGGGAGGGGCCAGGTTATGGAGGGACTTGTAGGTGATGAGGAGGACCTTGTATTGAATGCGGTATTGTACAGGGAGCCAGTGGAGTTGCTTAACGACAGGAGTGATGTGGTCTCTGGAGCGGGTGTGGGTGAGGCAGGCAGCAAAGTTTTGGATGGATTGCAGTTTTTGGAGGTGGGTTGGAGGGGAGGCTGTTGCAGTAGTTGAGTCTGAAGAAGATGAAGGCATGAATGAGTATTTCTTCGGTGGTCTGAGAGAGGGGAAGGGCGCAGACAGGCGATGTTTTAGTGATGTGACTAATGTGGGCTCTGAATGAGAGGGTAGGGTCCATGATGATGCCAAGGGTGCGTCTTGAAGGAGAGAGGGTAATGGACTTATCAATGAAGAGGGAGATGTTCTGAGCAGTGGGGAGGAGAGCTTTGGGTTCGGTGATGAGTAGTTCTGTTTTACTGCTATCAAGTCTGAGGAAGTTGTGGTCCCTCCAGGTTTTAATGCCAGATAGGCAGTTTGTAATGGTGGAGAGAACTGGGGAGATGGATTTGGTGGAGATGTAAACCTGAGTGTCATCGGCGTAACACTGAAAATTTATTCCATAAGATTTCCATATTGTGGAGCATTCCAGGCAATTCAATAACAGGCAGCATACCCTGTACCAGATATGACATGGCACAATAACAAATGTTGTAATATTGTCTAGAGCCCGCTCGATATATTGGCTGGCCGATATTATTGGCCGATATGGGCACCTGGAGACATATCGGCTATCGGCCGATATGCTTGCTGATATGGGCCGATATTTCACGTGGGCATGTTATACCTCATTATAAAGCTTAGACTACATTCTGTTCATTTAATCCAATTTACAGACAGATAAATGTCCTAATATGTGGCTCCGCATCAGTATTTATCTGCGGTGTAATTTGCCTGTGTCCATACTGTCCCTGAACACACCCCCAGAGTCACGTCACTTCACTCACGTGTGTTTGTTTACACCCGCAGCGGTGCGCAACACTTGGATTATTTTTTTTTTTTTACGGACAATCGGTTTGAGTCTGGATTAAAAGGACTTTTATTAGTACAGACTTGTGATGTGAGGAGGAGCGTGTGTGAGCGGTGAGTGTTGGAAATACATCGACTTTGAAGCTAGTTTTGGCTATTTGTTATTAGCGATTAGCTGCTGTAGCTCCCGCACATAAACAGGCTGTTTTCTATTGGTCTATTGTAAAGTGACTGTATTGGCCGTATATTTGCTACTGGACCAGCATTGATATGTAAATGAGCTGTGAATAGATGTGTGAATGATCCACATTTATGCATATAATTAATTACCGCGGCGCGCACGTTTTTACGGCTAAAGGCTAATATAGCCTATATATATATATATAACTATATATATATAGTTTATATACTAGCTAGGAGTTATGGGTCAGTCACGATCGAAGCGGCTCTTAGAGCCGGCTCTTTGAAGCGAACAACGGGAGCATGTTTCTTATTGGGAGCTGTGTTTTCTCTTTTTCTCACTTTTTCTCTTCAAGTCACTTGTAGACCCATAGTTTGACAGCAGCAACGGCTGAAAACGAAACTTTCAGAAATCTGCGTGTGCATAGGATTAAAAAAAAAGTGCATATTTGGCTGCAGTTCAGCATAAAATGAATAAACCAGGACTAATCTTGGGCTCGAGTGAGGGAGAGACCGAGTCCCGACACTCAATCCTGGTTCAGTTCTGGTTTAGTCCTGTTTTACACATGGTTTAAATCTGTTTTAGTCCTGGTTTAGTCCTTTTTCAGTCCTGGTTCAGTTTTGGTTTAGTCCTGCTTGCAACAAAACAATCTCAAGAGTCGCTTGGAGCCAGAGCCAGCTGCTTTAGTGAGCCGAGCCAAAAGAGCCGGTTCTCCAAAAAAAAAAAAAAACCTGGAATACCCATCACTAGTAGATAGAATGTGATGCAAAAATGCCATTAGGCCAATCTACTGTATGTAAATATGACGTAAAGAGTCAGAATAATAATAAATGTTGCCTAAATAAACCCAATTTAGAATCCACTAGAGCCAAACCTAAGTTTTTTAAACAATTCAAGATTTACAGTGAATTTTTACGTTGCTAAATATATTGGCGATTATATCGGCAGCTCCAACTCCAATTATATCGGTTTCATATCGGCCACAACAAAATCCATATCGGTCGGGCTCTAATATTGTCATATATATTGTGCAATATATTGTTGAAGAAAATACAAATAACTACTTGAGGACACAATAATGCTAAACCATAATTATCACCAAAATAATGTCTTTAATTTATACAGTTGTCAAAAAGCATGATCTGCAAAAAATAAATGGCAGATTCAAACATTTTAATAGTTAGACTGGATCCTTGTCTCTTTTCAGCCCTCTACTGCTCAAATCATATTAAGTACGTCAGTTGCTTCTTAAACTAAATCTTGGTGTATTTTTTCTTGTTTACTTTTCAGGACCCAGAGGCGCTGGCCCAGCTGATGAAGAACATGCCTTTAACAAATGACGGAAAATTCCTCTTACTGGAATCAGAGACTGGAAATGAACCGGAGAGAGCCGCTCAAGAAGACCTGGAATCTGAGGCTTAGTCCTACTCCCAAGACCAAACTAAGTCCTAACCTCTCCTAACCCTAAACCTAAACCTGGATGAGGCTTTCCCTGGTGTAACCTGTAGCCCTCACTGTGGTACTCAAACATCTGCAATCAGGACTCCACAGTCCTGATTGCAGATGTTTGAGTACCACAGTTCAATTCTGTGCAATGAAATCTACAACTTCTTAGAGATAAAATAAGCTTTTTTTGGACATCATTTTAACCTCTGTCATTTTCCAAGTATAGACCAGAAGTTCAAGCTAAACTCACACTCGAATTAGCCCTTAGTTTGTGCAATACTGACTCTTTATTGGGAATACCAGTCTGTCGCCAATAAATACTCCAACATTTTCTTATTTTAATGATGTCCAAAATCAGGTGGGTAGCCAAAAATTGTACTCAAGTAAGAGTAACATTACTTCAAAATACTATTACTCAAGTTAAAGTAGAAAATGGTGGTATTACTCAACTAAGATGAATTTAAAGAGTAACTGTAGGGACCTAACATCTGATATATAATTTGACTTTAGTGTACTTGGAAACAACAACATATGAAATAATGCACAGAATCTGGTATTTTCAAAAGATAAACACAAAAACTAGACAAACTAAATCATATCTGAAAGAGTGCTGCAAGAAACCCAAATGTTCAGATTATTTCATATTGTCAAACATAAAGCTTTTGTCACTTGTAGACTTGAGTAAAAGTTGTGCTTCCTCTTCCCAAATAAAAGTACTCTGAAAAGTACAGTTTCTTTTTAAAAACTTACAAGTCTGAGCACTACCCACCTCTTAAAATCATTCTATATATGTTAAAAAAAAAAAAATTGCCAGGGATATAAAGAACTACAATGAACATGTTATATTCCAAATGCTTTTCCATTTCGCCTTCTTTTTAATTCAGAAATGAGTCTAAGTGCCCTGCACTGATATAGACCACTGCTTAGTCCTGGTTTAGTGTGTACGAAATCAGTTTGTGGTGTTGATAGAGTGGGTTCACAGGACATCACAACACTGTTAAGTGCACATCATTTAAAACCAATCAGTGATAATTCAGTGAGACGATTTACTGTTTAACTGTCAATTTCAATGAGGAAGAGAAAAGACACACAGACCCATCTTAAAGCAAAGCATTTAAGTTGTGAGGACCAATTTGTTTCTTCAGAAGCTGTCAGTTTCAGACATTTTTATGCTTGTGTGGTTTATATTTTCCAATTACTGAGTCTGAAATGAAAACTATCTTAAAAGTTCAACCCCTTTTCTGTCAACACAAATGAGTGTGGACTTACTTCTCAATAACAAATTCTGAAGTTTAACATGGATTTCCTTTTTGGCTGATTCACTGCTACAGATAGAAATGACCATAGAGTTACACAGACCCTTGCCCTAAACCTGAAATTAAGATCAAACTCAAACGTGAATGCAAAACATAAATCATAGCTTAAAGTGGGAAACACTTAAACTCCGCCTACAACTGCATTGCAAATAGAGCAGCTTCAAACCCCTCCCCTGCAGCCAGGTCTTTATGACCTGCTTTAGTGAGGGCAGCTCTGTGTGATGTTACATAGTCCTTGAAATAGCAGTGGCCACTGGAGGCAACACTGACTGTTTTTGAACACACATTCGCCCATGTACCTAGTTTGCAATTGACATAAAAAAAGGTCTAGGTCTAGACAATCATTTTAAAACACCATGTACAGTTTGGTAGCAAAAACGTTGATTTAGTGTTTAGTTCCACTTTAACCCAAGTTAAACCAGGTCCAAGATCTTACTCACTTTAAAAGTAGTTTATTTAAGACCTGATATAGTGCAGCTAATTAAACAATTGCATTTTGATTGCAGAATTTGAGAAATACCGTCATTTGATTGGCTTTTGGAGGCCATATTGTAGCACTGTTTGAAGGACTTGGTTGTGATCTTGTTTGGAAAGGGAGAAGACAAAGCGTGTAGTCATGTGTCTAAAGATGTGTTTTGCCTAATTTTAGGTTTACAGTTATTTTAAGTTGACAGTTTATTATGCATTTGTTATTTCATAATCTTAAAACTGTGGACATTTGAGGTCATTCTTTAATCTTTGTTTTACGGCTCTGAAGAATTCATGGACTGGTGGCAAATGTTGAGTAGGAAAACACTATTAGGCCTAGTTTAGACCTGCTTTAGTTTTTGTTCATATTGTTTATCCTGACTAAGTCCTTGTCAGACTTGTTTTTGCTATTTGGGTTATATTTGAAAATGTGTAAACCATTTCCTAGTCCTAGATCCTTCCTTTACACTTTGCTCCACAGGTCTAACCTGTAAGTTGGCCTGGTTGCATCACCTGCTTGTCTCCAGGGAGAAAGAAGCCTTAATGTTATACAGTGGAACATTCCAAGTAAAGCAACAGCATCTTCTACAAAGTTACACAGTGCACTTTAAAGTTTAACACCAGGAATGATAAGACCCTTGTCACTATAAAAAATTAATTAACATTTTAATGCTCCTTCCTCTCTGAGTGAATTATGCATTGTACTTATTGTGCGACATAGCCCTCCACATTTGAATGCCACTGTCTAAGGCGTCCAGATGTTCAAATTAAAATGTGCTCTTAGTAGCTTCTGTAAATATCTTGTGTTTTATGTTTAATCAGTTCCTCTCCTCTCCACTCTCTTTGAGCACTCAAACTAAGCCCTACAAGAAATATGACAGCAACAATTAAAGACATTATAGAAGAACTTATTGCTTGGACTAATCTTGTGCTCATAAAAGCAAATTAAAAGCGCATAGTGATGGATGAGTGGGATATTGCCATTGTCACTCACTGCTACTGCACATCCTGTTCTGCTTTAGCCTAAATAGCAATAAGCGCTAATCCTTATCCACAACAACTGTAATCAGGTGGGTTAGATGGGCTGCATTTACATGTAATGTATGTCTAAATATGGTTGCCTCTAAGTGATATACAAAATGCAGTATGGTGGATTAAAACTACTAGAAATGGACACTAATCCCTAAGTGACAACAGGATGTAAAGTATTGAGTTGTATTTACTTGTAATTCCAAATACTTGTACTTTGAAAGAGTAGTTTATATCTAAGCATGGTTGCCTCAAAACTATACACTAGTACTAGATTTTTAAATCTAGTACTTCAAATGCTGTACTTCATAATAATGTACTCCAACTTGGCTATCCAAAAAAAGAAAGCAAAGAATCTCAGTACTATTTCCCCCCAACGTTTTTCTCTCAAACTGCATGATCATGTAATAATTTTGTCTGTTTTGAAATGGCTAGTTTTGGTACTTCTGCATACTGGTTGTGTATTGTAAAATATACTCTACTCTCTGTAATATACTAAGGGTTGCATCATTCTTAAGTTTAAGTTGAACAAGACCACTGCCTAACAATGCATTGCATTTATTGTCATTTTCTAAAATCTTAATTAAAAATCAGTTTTCATTTTTCCCATGTGTGCTCTGACATTTTTATCATCTAGCAAAAGCAATGAGGTTTTAAGTGCATTTTTATTCCTTAACATAGGGCTGGGTGCCATTTTTTAAATTCAGATACTTAAAGCTGCTGTAGCTGCAGATTCTCTCTGAAAATGTGAAAAAACAGAACTATCTATTTTAAACAAAGCTAACACACACTTCCTGATTACTGAACAATAAACGCTACATAACTAGATTTATTTTGACCTCAAGAGCTGCTTATACAATATCTGTGCTGGGGGAAAGTCATATTTTGTTCAAATACCTGGAGAAACACAGATAGTAAACAGTGCATGGTTTTTGACACTGGCACTGGGACCAAGCTAATGTGTTTTTTAAGATTTTACACCAGATCCACAAAGCATTTTTAAACAATTCACATATTATTTATTAGCTTTAAAGCAAGTTTGAAAATGTTCATGTTAATATGAAAACAACTGTACTATAATCTTTTTTTATTTTTTTTATTTAAGTTGTATCCATTTATCTTTAGGAACTTCAGTCTTCAAAATACTGAAATATTTAAACTGTACACCTCTACATCAAACCTGTTTATCACTCATGCTGTGAACCACCTCAAACATTTGGAACAATGGGAGACATCTCAGGAGTCTTTGTAGTAGCTGTTGAAGTTGATTCGAAGGAGGAAGTCTTCCAGATGTGGTTGGTAGCCTCTGTTGACCAGCTTGGTCACCACTAAAAAGAGCATAACACAATTATTAAACACACATTTATTTTATGACAAAAAATGCATATCTAAAACTCATTCAACATAAAAGGTACTCCACAGAACTCACTACACTTGTCAAAAAATGCTGAAAATGGGATTCATATCAGAAATTAACTGCACAAATTGCACACAAAACTGTCCCAATATTTATATTCACGCCTTCTGGCATTGCACACCCATCAGGCACTTCTGGGAAGAAATCTTGGACTCACTGTCCCACTTTATGGGTTGTTGCATCCCCATGTCCCCCTCACTCTGCCTTCTGCTCATTGACTATATCTCACTGGAATACACATCTACCACCCCCGTCAACACAACAGCACCCCAGTCACCCTGGTCCACCTGCCTCGATTTCCTACAAATGTAATTTCTATGATTTAACATATTTGATTATTCATCTCCTTGTTCTTTAACTCTTTTCTTTGTCTGGTAGGTAACCACTTTCTGCTCAAAATTTAAATACATGATGATGTCCTAAGAGTACATACACATGCACATGCGTGCATGTGCACACACACAACACACACACACACACACCTGTACTAACACACGCAATGTCATACACTCAAACACTACTTTATTTTACAAAGAAACAGGGATGGATAGACAGGCTATATAAAATATTACTTTAATACACTTAGGAGCAGAACATGAAATTTATCTGCTTCGGGTCCCTAGCGAGCTGGGCTCTTTCTGCTGTTGCCTGGTTGTTGAGTGTGGGGGTCTGCCTACAAGTGCCCAGGCTCGTGCTCACCCATCCTCTCAGGGCCTGCCCTCTGTGCTGGCTTCCCTCTTTGGTCTACCTCCAAGCTCTACCTACCTGATACTTTTAATACATCACACCCAAATTTTTAATTCACCACAAGTCAACCATGGATGAGTGTGTGTGAATGTGTGCCTGACTGTCTGTGCTTGTATGCATGTGGATGTGTGTGTATGTGTGTGAATGTATGCCCCCCCGTGCACACGCACACACACACACACACACACACACACACAATGTCCACACTGTCACCCACCTCTGTCACCTTTGTCCTTATTTGTATGTAATCTGTAATTTGGTTCCTATTTTTTGTAAGGTATGTAGTTTGCAAATAAAATGTCTAACCTCAAAAATAGGTCTTACTTTAAAATATATATGTGTCATTTGGCTTCTCTGGCTGCCACAACTGCCATATTTATGCCATATTTATACAGAAATGTCTTGTAGGCATAGCAGTCACATTTCTAAAGAAGAATGTGCAAGTTTCACACAGAAAAGCCCCATTCAGTCCAGGAATTAAACCCCAGGACCTTTTTGCCATGAGGCAGAAGTTCTGACCACTAGACCACTCAGTGTATTGCCCTACATCAACAGAGCATAAATCAACTATGTTTTTCCTGATGGGATGTGCTGCTTTCCACTTCAAACCTTCAAAACTTCAGAACTTCAGAACAGCAGGGCAGTAAAACTCAGATTTACATGTTTTTTTCTTTTTCAACAAGTGAAGGAAACACCAACACATCACCTCCCCGAGGTCCAATAGGAGAGATCGACATTTTATTGACTAACCAGCAAAACACAAGGTCCCTACTGTATCAAAACAAGCCTGGTGCTTTATAAGAGCAGAAATGTTTGAAACAGAAAAAGAACGAGAAACAGTACAGACCAAATCAATAGGTAAAGCACGAAACACTAGGATCAGAGATGAGAGAAGTTGTACATTTGCTCTGAGTGATCATTGAGAAGATTCTGCACTTAAAGGAGTAGTATGTAACTTTTTCTTCTGGAGGGTTCACCACCTGCTTGTCTCCCTGGAAAGGCTGTTGTTGTGCCTGAATGTTCTAGAGTTTTTACACAGAAATCATAGAAGCCGTGCCAGTGTTCTGAGCCTATGGAGCGTGTTCTGATGGAACGGTAGCCATGTTAGGATTTGAGCATTCTATCATAAGAATCAATGCATTTTCAAGTCCACCAAAAGTTGATCCAAAATTGGTTTGGATTAAGTAAAGAAATAAGATTTGAATATAATAGAATAGAAATAAAGATATAGCGGCCGCTAACCTGTACAACACAGTGGTGGTGGCCATCACAGAGCGACATCCATTGTTGTTGCTCAAGTCATATCTTTATAGGGTTTCAATGGAGTTAAGTTTGATGTCACTTCTGAGTCCATCATCTGACTGAATTGCAGTTGTTTACAGCTAACAAAGTCTTAAGCATGGATGGATGGAACAGCATGTTTATAACTATGACAAAAAGTGTACAGGGAAGACTGAGGTAAGAAGCTAGGCTAGGCTAAGCTAGTATTAGCAGTGAGCGGCAATTAGTGAGACATACACGCTGGTAATCCTATGTTATGACAGATTATTAGTACATATTGACATATTTGATAAAGTTCATGGTTAACATACACTTTTGATGAATAAGGAACAAAAACAAAGTTAGAAATCAGCTGTGAAGTTTATGGTTGGAGTCGGAAGTAACATCATCACTTAAAGGTTGTATGGAGGATTTTTTTTTGTTTCAAATTGTCAATGATAGCATTATAGAGGTACAGTAGCCTTGTAATTATGATGACCAAAAAAAAGAGAATAAAAATTCATCAACTCTGGACGTGGTGGGGCTAAACATTTGCCAATAGATAACGACACTGCCTCGTTATCTGTTAGCTGACAGGCTGTCAATCAAACTCCCTACGTTTCTAGCGTAACTGACTTGCCTGCGTGCTGCCGTTACGTGGTTTGCGTACGCCTGTCACGCAGTTCACAGACGCAAGACGCACAGACGCTGTTTACTCCACCAACGCAACAGTTCTTAGCGGCTTTTTTTTACCTATATCTTCCTCGCAGTTCGCACAAAGTTTGTTGCAATGGCAGACAAGAATCCAGGAGCAGTTCGCCGCAAAAGAAAGTCCGTTTTTGAGGTCGCTGAAAGAAGAAGACAAGGGGAAAAGCAGCGAAGCCAAACTAAGGTGATTCTTGAAGATTCATTCCAGCGATGGCGCGACTGAAGCAGACGCAGGGTCTAAAGACTGACGCACTGGTCCACAAATTACTCCTGGACAGGTCACTTCTGCTTATTATGAAAACGTACTTTATTTCCAAGAGCTAGACAAACGTTTTTCAGGACACGAGAGCGATATCCTATGTCTGAAAACGTAATTTTCAAGGCAAAGAAAGAGTCCGCTTGCTGCTGCGTGTTGTAGCTAGTTCATTTGCACTGAATCTCCGCGCACTCTTCTCTGCACCCCTTTCCTGCTCCTGTCCCTGCTGCCCGTTCCGCTCTTCCCCCTGCTCCTCACTTCTCCAGGCACGGAATCTCCGCGCACCGCTCCCCTCTCCTCTCCCTGCTCCCTGCTCCGCTCTTCTCCCTGCTCCTCACTTCTCGTCCGCGCACGAAATGTCCGCGCACCCCCTCCCCCCGCTCCTCACTTCTCCGTCTTGCCTAACCAACACTGTAGTTAGTTGTTTACAAGTCATGTGCAGCGCACCGGCTGTAAACAAACCTGTGTCTGGCGTAAGGAGGAGGCGGGAGGAGGCGTTTCTACGTAGGGAGCTGTAGGGGAGGGGGGGGTGGTTTCACACATGCGCAACATTTGAAAAAGGACAAACAGTCGCTGGATTTCTCGTTCCTTGGAAAATCCTCTATACAACCTTTAACAACGCTTTAGCGTTAAACTTGCCCATACCCATGGAGACGAGCAGAGGGCATCACCTGGCCGATCCGTGGAGGTGTGCCTGCTCACACTAAACTATGTTCTTGTGAGCGTAGTTAAATGCCACACTCTAGAATATTCCATACAAAATATGAAATCTGCATGGAGACAAGCATGTAGCAAACCTGAAAAGTTACATATAGTGGAGCAGATTAGGTCTCCAAACCAGAAGAATCATTCAGTTAGTGGTACAAGCACCAAATTTATCATATATTTAGCTAACATCATGCTCTTTTAGAAAAATCCGTTAGCCACCTGAAACATGGCAGCCATTTTTCAAGATGGCCATCCAAACAACTGATTTCACTTAAGTATGAGCTAAAAGACAATAAGTCATCGTGTTCTTAATCAAAATTAATGGAATAAATCACAAATTTTCAAATATTTAATTTTGCACAAAATTCATAAAATTTTCTTGCAATTTGAAACCCAAAGTATCCCAATAATCATTTGGAAAGTAGAAATAAAAACACGAGCAAAATTTAAATAAAATGTAACATATTGACATAGGTTAATTTCAGAAATAGAGGCATTAAAATAGAACCATTCATAATGCTGTATGTGCTTAAGAACTATCGAAAAAAGTTTGCCATCATTAAGATTTTTGGCACATTCATTCAGCCGATCATTTAACTGCATTGTTGATATTTCTCTTAGTTCAGAAGCTGGTTCTGTGTTATCACATAAAAAACATTGCTGGGGCTTCTGCACAGTTCTTCTCATTTTTGAATGTCCTTTGTCTGAGTTCACTGTATCACAAGCTGCTCTTTTGTTTGCCCGTTCAAGTTTACTGTTACTGAACAATAATCTGCAGCTTTGGTCATTTAATGTTTTATTAGCGTTTCTTCAATGTCACGACCATCATTCAGTCTGATATATCCTGTCAATTCAGATACGGCTATTGAACTTTAATACTACAACTAATATTAGTATAACTAGGGCTGTTCGATATGGATCAAAAAATATATCTCGATATATTTTGCTATATCTCGATATACGATATATATCTCGATATATTTTCAACAAAAAAATAACCCCCTAAAACTGAAAAAACAAATCTGCCAAATTCCACAAGGTCCTTTTTTTTAAATTGAAGTGTAAGAGGTCGGCAGTTCATATAGGAACATTTAAGATTACAAAAAACCCTAATTACATAAATAATTTAACTATAAAATAAAAGAAATAATACATATTTCCTTCTTTTCATTCATAAATAAAACAACTCAACTCAAACTCATCTTTGCATTAACTCTGTTATCCAAACCAGAACCAGAACCATGAGCTCATTTAGCAGAAGAAGCTCAGGATGTTCCTTATTTCAACAGATCCATGTTATTATCCAGCAGTAAGGAGCTCTGAGGTTTAATCCCACAATCCACTGCAGATCAAACCCAACGTTTCCAAACACAATTGTACAAGTGACACTGTAGCAGATTATTGATTAAAATATTCTGCATAAATAAACTTTACATAGCTAAAGTTTACAATATATAAAACATAACGACTCTAGAGCCACATCAGCCCGTTGGCGATAATAATGTGTTTAATGCAGTTTTGCGCACGTGTGTTTACATTTTACAGAAACGAAACTTAAGCGCATGGCTCATTTGCATAAACAGCGCACTTCTCATGCAGCTCAGCTCGTTTAGCTTCTTTCGGGCTAAAGAACGCGACTCGGTGGAATATGAGGATTGTTGATGGTTTTGTCTGTAAATGGTGGAAAAGGTTCGTGGTGCTTGAAGCTTTTCACTGGCACCAACTTTCGGCGTTCACGGTGGTAGTGAGGAGTGAAGGAGACACGAGCGAACAAAATCAGGGAGGCGGAGGCGACGAGAGAGAAGGTAAACAAGGGAAGCGGGGAAATCAGAACTGAATATAAGCATTATATCGATATATACGATATGTCAGAATTCATATCGAGTTTAAAAACTATCTCGATATATTTAAAATATCGATATATCGCCCACCCCTAAGTATAACTAATACTAAAACTACTAGCTGGTGTATTTACAGGGCTAATTCGATAGCATTTGGGACACTACATCATGCTAGATTAACTACATTAAATATTAGAATGTTAGTAACACTACATAGCCGACACTGAACCCCATGCCGAGTTTCACAGTATGCCCTGGTTGTTCTACGACACCACCCATTTCTAGAATAAACACATATATTCTAACAAAAACATATTTTAGCACATTGGTACTACATATATTTAATAATTCTTCAGGCAGGTTTCAATAAGATTTGTCCATGAGATTTCTTTCTGCTGTGTTTTTTTATTTAAAGACATTTATTTGTAGATATTATAAATATAATGAAAGGTGATAAATAACCATCAAAAATGATTTGATGAATAATTCCACTCAAAATAGAAAAAATTAATTAAATAACAAACCTATGCTTCAACATTTATACATATATACTATGGTGGCCATCTTGAAAAATGGCCGCCATCTTGGATATTTTTGGTGGCTAACGGGCTTTTCATAAAGACCATGTTATTATCTATCTCCACTCCAAATTTGATGCTTGCACCACAAACTGAACGATTATTTCAACTACCAGCTCCACTAATAGTGCACCTTTAAGACATACAATCCTGCATTCAAAAAGTTTAAGGGTACTTTCTCTACCATTCAAGCCACTGCTGCTCCATTGAAAAACAAACCAAAACATGTTTAAACCTGTTTTCCTTACCTTTGAAGAGGAAGTGCGAGTAGTACTTGAAGGTGTTGTAGGACTGTTGCATAGCAATGAAACTGGGGTGCACCGCCTCGCCCTGCTGGTTTTCCCAGGGCAGAGCAATCAGCTGGGCTCTGAACTTCAATATTAGACTGAAAATACTGTGGATGATATTCATGACCGGAGCAGCTTTATCTGTCAGCAAACCCCTGGAGAACCAGAGAGAGGAGACACTTAGGAGAAAGACTTTGAACTGACTGTAAGACAAGCTGCAGAGATAGTAAGACATATTCTGATAATGAGGTTAAAGCATTCAACACTTTTACAAAGCTCCTGCGTTGAATCCTAATGATGTGCAATTGATTTTATATTATCTCTTTTGACGCAACAATCAGACTGAGCATTTTTGAGTGCTCAGAGAAAGATGAAGAGAATTACTCAAACATGTGTGAATGAAGCAAAACACAACTCCAAGTCTGTTTTTGATGAGGTAACAACATTATAACATGACCTAAAGCTTACACAAGTCAATTTTGTGTAATATAGGACGTTTAAACTAAGATGTGCATTTGGAAAACACACCTTGGTAAACTACACTTGAGTTTCCGATAGGTATTTAAGCATTGGAGCACTCCCTACCTGAAGATGGCCCTATTGAGGTAGTCTGCATGTGTGCGGTGGATGGCGTCCAAGTCATTGGCAGAGGTGAGTTTGGTGATGAACTCGCTCCAGGACACCTGCAGGATCTGGTTGGCAATGTACCCCTGGATCACTTTCACAAAGTGCTGCATCTCATGTCTGTACAACTGCAGTTGCCGGAACTGCACAGAGCGGCCTGCACCCTTCACCAGTGCTACACAGAGGGAAGTGAAGACAAAGACACACCGGGTTTAGACCTGGTTAGACTTTTTTTTTTGGCTAGGCTACAGGTACTGTTGAGGAGAACAACCTTTTCCTTTGGTGTTCGTTAGTTTCTGCTTAGCTAAAAAATACACTTGAAACAGAAATAAAGTCCAGATAATTTACTTATTCCAATATTAGAAAGTCATACTTGTACAAGGAGTCTGTGCTGACATTTCCATGCAGAGACTCAATGTTTTACGCCTATACAATGACTTTTATATGCAAACTATGGTGGGAGGCTACCATGAATTTACTTAGCATCTCTTTGTTGATGCACAGGCCAGCCAGGTCTCTTGGCACGTTGCACAGTCCCATCAGACTCCATCCCAGGTGTTATCTGGTTAACAAGTCCCTATCAATTTGTCTTGTCTTGACAAATATCTATGAATCTCACTGTGATCAGAGCCCTTATCTTCAAATGACCTCGATACAATAATCAACTATTATTGATTAGTGACTATACAAAATAGCTAAGCCTAATTATTTATCCCCACAGTACCCGAGAAGGAAAAAGTATGTATTTGTGAGGGTTTCTTTCTGCCCCTCCTACCCCTCCTTTCCCTGCTCCCTCTTCCCTTCTCTCACCTTATTTGTTTTTTCCTGGGCGGGTCCCCAAATCATCTCACCTGCTGAGCTCCACTCCTGATCCTCGTCAGTAATCATCTCCGGCAATAAAAGACCTGCTGACCTGCTCTCCAGTGCCAGATTGTTTCGTCTACCAGATGGTGATTTCCCTGTCGGCTCAGTTTTAGATTTTTTTCCTCGCTCGCTGTATACTTACCTGCATTTTTTGTACTCTTTGCCATTGAAGACTCCTGCATCCCAGCAGCTGGCTCCTCATCTCTCCACCGCCTGTCCACCCTGGTTAATAAACCCTGTTACTTTTGCATTTTTGTCCTTGTTTCGAGTCCTTTTTTGGGTCCACTCCAGTGGCACGTAACAGAATGATCTGGCCAAACAATGGACCCAGCAGAACCCGAGTTGGAAAGGATCGTTGCCACCCAAGGAAATTTACTTGGCCAGCACCACAAATCACTACAGGATCTGAGAGAATCAAATCTAAATAACGGACTCCAAGTCTCAAATTTGACCAGGTTGGTGGAGCACCTTTCTAATCAACTCTCTGCCCAGCATTTCTCTCAACCCAGTAATCCCACTTCTGCTGCTGCCCCTGCTGCTGCCGCTGCCGGTGCCTCCGCTGTACACCCTCCCCGTGAAACTCCAGTTCCTCATCCAGAGCCATACAATGGGGACCTGGGTAAAAGTAAAGGTTTTCTCTTGCAGTGTATGACTGTTTTCACCTGCCAGCCATTTTCGACTGACCATTCCAAGGTAGCCTTTATTACGGGGTTGTTCCGTGGAAGAGCCCTTGACTGGGCTGAGGCTATGTTGGGTGGCAGGGGCATTGAGAGTATCAGTTACTCTGAATTTTTTTGCGGACTTTAAAAGAGTTTTTGCACACCCAGATTGTGAGGCGAATGCTGCCAAAGGGCTTCTAGATCTCCACCAGGGAGACAAGAGTGTGGCAGACTACTCCATTCAATTCCGGATCTTGGCTGAGGAATCAGGGTGGAATGAAACTGCCTTAAAGGGAGTATTTTGGTGAGGGTTAAGTGACACTTTAAAGGATGAACTATCAGTCCGTGATGATCCGGTCTCTCTGGAGGAACTTATCTCTCTCTCTATTCGTATTGACAACAGGCTGCGCGAGCGAAGGCGAGAGAGAATTCCTCGCACTACATCCTCTGTGCCTCGCTCCTCACCTCCAGCCCGAATTCAGACTGTCGGTAATGTTCCTGCTCTGCCCCCCACTCCCCTGTCCCCAAAGGTTACTATGCAAATTGGCCGGGCCAAGTTGACTGTTCAGGAGTGGTCACGGAGAATTCGAGCTGGCGAGTGCTTGTACTGCGGTCAAGGTGGTCATTTTCTCATTCAGTGTCCTGTTCATCCAAAAGAGCCCACTCATCAGTAATGGGGGTACTGATGGGCGAGGTTTCTAAAATCCCCACTGACCAACCCAGACTCCTGTTACCCGCAACCCTGTGTCACAATACCCAGTCACTTCCCCTTCAAGCTCTACTGGACTCCGGGGCAGAGCAAAACTTCATGGACTCAAATTTGATATTGCAGGCGGGGATCTCGACTGAGCCTCTTCCAGAGCCTATCCAGGTCAGTGCTTTGAATGGAACCGTTTTAGCTAAAATTACTCACCACACTGTTCCTCTCCACTTAATTTTGTCTGGCAACCATCACGAAGAGACACGTTTCTTTGTTTTCTCTGCTCCTCTGACTCCGTTAGTTTTGGGCTACTCTTGGCTAAAGATTCACAATCCTGTAATAGACTGGTCTCTCAATAAGATTGTTAGCTGGAGCTCATTTTATCACCAGTCTTGTTTGCAGTCAGCTCTCCCTCCGTCAGAAGAGAAATCCAAACTACCTATGTCTACTCCGGATTTAACCTCAGTTCCACCAGAGTACCATGACTTAGGGAGGTCTTCAGTAAGGAGAAAGCACTATCCTTACCACCACACAGGCCCTATGACTGTGCCATAGACCTTCTTCCTGGAGCTCATCTTCCACCTGCTTGCCTGTACAACCTGTCCCGACCTGAAAGGGAGGCCATGGAGACGTACATCAGAGATTCTCTAGCTGCCGTCATTATTCGTCCATCTTCGTCTCCTGTGGGGGCCGGTTTCTTCTTTGTTGCCAAGAAAGACCAGACATTACGTCCATGTATTGATTACAGAGGTCTGAACAATATTACTGTTAAGAACAAATATCCCTTGCCTCTCATCTCTTCTGCCTTTGAACCATTGCAGGGTGCCACTATTTTCACAAAACTGGATTTACGAAATGCATACCATCTTGTCCGCATCAGAGAAGGGGATGAATGGAAAACTGCATTCAACACACCTCTGGGGCACTTTGAATACTGTGTCATGCCATTTGGACTCACAAACGCACCTGCCGTGTTTCAAACTCTGGTAAATGATGTCCTTCGGGACTTTCTAAATCGCTTTGTTTTTGTGTACCTGGACAATATTCTAATTTAGACCCATCCGAACATCGCCAACATGTCCGTCTTGTCCTGCAAAGGCTTCTGGAGAACAAACTGTTCGTGAAGAGTGAGTTCCACGCCAGTTCTGTGTCTTTTCTGGGTTTCATAATTGAAACTGGACAAGTCAAAGCAGACCCAAAGAAGATCCAAGCTGTCTCTGAATGGCCGCCTCCCTGTAATCGAAAACGGCTACAGAGGTTCCTCGGCTTTGCTAACTTTTACAGGAGTTTCATTCGTGATTACAGCAAGGTCGCACTTCCTCTCACCCGTCTAACCTCCTCTAAGCTTCCATTACAATGGACTCCTGAGGCAGATGGTGCATTCAACAAGCTTAAAAAACTATTCACAACAGCTCCAGTCCTGATTCAACCTGACCCCTCTAAGCAGTTTATTGTTGAGGTTGATGCCTCAGATGTGGGGGTTGGGGCTGTTCTCTCCCAGCGCTCTGACTCAGATTCTTGTCTTCACCCCTGTGCTTTCTTTTCCAGGCGGCTTGCCCCCGCTGAGCGTAACTATGATGTGGGCAACAGAGAACTCCTGGCTGTAAAACTCGCCCTTGAGGAATGGAGGCACTGGCTGGAAGGAGCAGAGCAATCCTTCGTTGTATGGACAGACCACAAGAACCTAGCCTACATCCAGTCCGCTAAGAGACTAAACTCACGCCAGGCCAGGTGGGCTTTGTTCTTCGGGAGATTCAAGTTCACTATTACGTACCGCCCTGGTTCCAAAAATGTTAAGCCTGATGCACTGTCTCGCCAGTTTGACCCGTCTGAACACTGATCCTGAAACCATTCTTCCCGTTAATTGCGTTCTTGGAGCTCTCTGTTGGCAGGTTGAAGCCAATGTGAGAAAGGCGCAGGAGGTCGAGCCCGATCTGGGAGGTGGACCACCCAACAGACTCTTCGTTCCGTCTGCTGTACGCAGTGAGGTCTTGCAGTGGTCCCATAACTCTTTCTTTGCCTGTCATCCTGGGGTGAAGCGCACCTTGTCAAGCCTCAGGCGTCATTTTTGGTGGCCATCTATGGACGCTGATACTCGAAGTTTTGTGTCTGCCTGCACTGTATGTTCCCAAAATAAATCGTCTCACACACCCCCTTCTGGTCACCTCAGGCCTCTACCTATTGCCAATCGTCCCTGGTCACATATCGCAGTGCATTTTGTAACTGGTCTACCCCTTTCTAATGGTCAATCTGTCATCTTGACCATTGTAGACATATTTTCTAAAGCTGCTCATTTTGTGGCCCTCCCAAAATTGCCCTCTGCTCGAGAGACAGCCGACATCATGGTACAACATGTTTTCCGTCTACATGGCATCCCTACTGACATTGTTTCTGACCGAGGCCCCCAATTCATCTCCTGTAGTGGGAACATATAAGATGGTCCTGAGACCAATTCACTAGGCCTGCATGCCTGCACGAAGTCAATATTATGCTTATACAACTCGCTATCTTTTAGTAGGGGATTGTGCCAAGGACACTGTGTTTACGAAAAACAGGGCATCCTACCCCATTGCCAGTCTCAAAAGACTGGACATGGGACAGGAATGCGCCTCCATGTATGTGTGCGCGGTGGAGACTGGCCCTCTCTGCACGCACAGGTGCATGAAGAGAATATATAGAGGCGGAGGGAAAGCACCCACTTTAGAGTCTGCTGCGGGTTGCGTACGAACGCCCAGCCGGGTTTAAGCCACTCTGCCGTGGGTTGTTGGCTCTCCAGCCCAGTGTCAACGGTGAGTTTGATTTTCTTATGTGCCAGTTTGTGTGATGATTGATGCTTAAACCCATTGATTGATTGATATGATTGTAACAATGTTGAGCGGGGAATAAACGGACATATTTATTCTAGCCTCATTGTGTGATGATTGCAATGTTGAGCGGGGAGTAAACGGACACATTTACTCTAGCCTCATTGTGTGTGTAGCAATGTTAAGCGGGGAGTAGCCGGACACATTTGTTCTAGCTTCATTGTAACAATTATTGAGCGGGGAATAAACAGGCACAGTTATTCTAGCTTGTTGTAACAATGTTAAGCGGGGAATAGACAGACACGTTCACTCTAGCTTCATTGTGTGCTGGCATTGATTGATGTGAAATAGTGATTGCCTGGTTGCGACTACTTCCCACGAACCTTTTAAGATATTTCACAAAACATCTCCCAAGTTTGGAAAGCATTTTGTCAATCTCTGGGTACCACCGTCAGCCTCTCGTCTGGTTTCCATCCACAGACTAACGGTCAGACCGAAAGGACTAATCAAGACCTGGAATCTGCTCTTCGCTGCGTGGCCAGTCACAACCCTGCATCTTGGAGCTCACACCTACCTTGGGTTGAGTATGCACATAATTCGTTAACCTCCTCTGCTACTGGTCTCTCCCCTTTTCAGTGTTCCTTGGGCTATCAGCCTCCTCTCTTGTCTATGGACGAGGTTGAAGTTGCTGTACCCTCCATCCAAGCCCACATGCGAAGGTGTCGTAAGATCTGGAAGGAGACCAGGAAGGCCCTGTTGCAGACATCATTGCAAACTAAGTCCTTGGCTGACCGTCATCGCCGCCCAGCACCAGAGTACACCCCAGGTCAGAAAGTCTGGTTGTCTTCGAAAAATATCCCTTTAAAAACTGAATCCAAGAAACTGTCGCCCCGCTTCATTGGACCGTTTGAAATCGAACGGGTGATTAATCCTGTTTCTGTTCGCCTTAGACTCCCACAAGCTCTACGTGTTCATCCTACCTTTCACGTATCCCAAATTAAACCTGTGCACTCTAGCAATCTGTGCCCTCCTGCCAAGCCCCCTCCACCCCCCCAGTTGGTTGATGGCCACCCAGCTTATACCGTGAGGCGGATCTTGGATGTCCGTCGTCGTGGCCGTGGGCTCCAGTACTTGGTCGACTGGGAAGGGTACGGCCCTGAGGAGCGGTCGTGGGTTAGTCGTGCCCTGATCCTGGACTCCAACATGCTGAAGGAGTTTCACCGCGCTCACGCTGACCAGCCTGGTGGTGCGCCAGGAGGCGCCCGTTGAGGGGGGGTACTGTGAGGGTTTCTTTCTGCCCCTCCTACCCCTCCTTTCCCTGCTCCCTCTTCCCTTCTCTCACCTTATTTGGTTTTTCCTGGGCGGGTCCCCAAATCATCTCACCTGCTGAGCTCCACTCCTGATCCTCGTCAGTAATCATCTCCGGCAATAAAAGACCTGCTGACCTGCTCTCCAGTGCCAGATCGTTCCGTCAACCAAGTGGTGAACAACTCAGGCTTTTTGTGTTTTTGAGCATTTCAGAAGAATTTTGACTCTTACCTGTTTTCTTTTATCCGTTCCCCAGTTCTTCCGTTTTGGGAGCCAGCCTCATCCCATACCCACCAGTTTCTGTAAGCCTCCGGTCAGCCTCCCTCTCCACAGAACTCCCACCTGCAGCCAACCTGGACCCATCCTGCCTCCCCTGGAATCTATCCCCCCGCCAAGACTATTCTTGTGAAATAAGTACTTTTTTTTCCCTCTGCATATTTGGGTCCAACCAGTGATTCTTTAACAGTATTTAACTATCTTGTTCTTTGTTCTCACAAACCCTGCATGCCTTTTCTGGCCACTAGCAGCAATTTTATCTGTGAAAACTGAAATAGGATGGACCACCTTTGCAGAGTCAATCAGCTCTCATCTCTTTCAACTGTCATATATTCTTAGAATAGATAATTAGATGAAGAAGCACGCAGCGGTCACAAGGTCTGCATTTTCAATACACTTTCTAGGGCAAAAGTTACACAGAATTAAGACAGAATTACTGGTAACTCATTTATGAGAAAAGGGTTTGGTAATGCTGCTTTAAGTCTTTTTTGGGTGTCACACTACAAGGCCTGTGTATGTGTGCGATGGTTTTTATGATACTGGCTACAACCAAAGTTTGTCTCAGTACATATCAGGCTAAGCAGTGTGAGGTTGGTTTGAATTATAGGAAAGTGTGCGCCTGTTTGTGGCTGGGCTCTCTGCTGTTACTTTCATTGATCATAGACACAGCAAGAGGAGGGCTCACTCTGTGACCAAGATTTTATAATAACAAACTCTTCATATTTGTAGGTTTAGTCCCAGTTTGATCCAATGAAAGCCTTTTTTTATTGAGTACTTGGTTATGTTTAGTTCTTTTTTCACAAATGCACATTATAACCCACTCTGGTTTGTATTTGTAAAGTGCTGCTTGATATTATACCATATACATTTTCCATATGATTTCTATTATTCTGTAAAAACTCCTCCACACACGTTTGACTTTCCCCTGGAGGACAAATAAAGTTTTATGCATTGAATATGAGCGAGCCACTGGTTTATAAAGCGATTCTGTGCATATTTTTTCCACTATTGACTTAATTAAAGTTCAGCACGTATTAAATATTCATCAGTGTTTTCCCAGGTAGTGGGTAAAATTAGTTCCTTTACACTGCCGCTTATGTCTCTGGGGTAATTCTCATGCATTTGTGTTGAGATCAATAATCCCCTCACCATGGGCAGGGAGCACTTTATTATGAGTGCTTTGAATAAATATTCTATAAATGTGGCATTCAACTGGATGTCATCATTTCAGATGCAGAGCGGGGGCTTATAGATCTCTATGGGCTTGTTTTTGAAAGAAACAACCAAACTGAAAATTTACATATGATGAACCTTATAATTATTTGTTATCATTATGATTATAGACCCTGTGGCTTAAGGGTGGACTACATAACTACTACAATGTGGTCTCAGAGCAAGTAGAGCTCATAATAGGATTAATGAAACAATCTTGTGAGAGGATAATTACAACTTCAGGTCTGTTTTTGATGAGGGAACAATGTTGTCACATGGTAAAAAAGTAAATGATGCATAATCTGTCCTTCCAAATGACATGAGCCGTTTACAGTGTTGTATGACAAGAGCTCAGTAACCACAGTGCTTTACCTGTGCGTCTGAGGTGGAACCAGACATCACGCAGGCTCCATACCATGTGTTTGAGCTGCAGCAGGAAGGAGAACAGGCGGTTGTATTTGTTCATACAGCTGTCTGTGATAATGATGTTCAGAGGCCAGTCCACCTGCAATGCAAACACAACTATTTATTAGATAAGAGAAAATATCAAGAAGTTATTTATTATTTCATTTTTTATTATGATTTGTTGTAATATTGTTTAGTTTGTTTGTATAAAATACAAAAAAAAAACACAATATGATGTCCCATCAGGAGGAGGCCCGGGGCAGACCAAGGACATGCTGGAGGGACTAACTCTCTTGGCTGGCCTGGGAACACCTTGGGATTCCCCTGGAAGAGCTGGAGAAAGTGTGTAGGAAGAGGGAAGTCCACGACCCAGCCCCAGATAAAGTGAAAGAAAATGTTTTATTTGCAGTAGAATTGTTCTCCAAAAAGAAATGAGAGAAATGTCGCATTTTCTACCTATAACCTAATGCACATGGCATGTACTAGTATTGCTATAACAATTGCAAATATTTGCCAAAAAAATCACTATTCAGTTTTGTCATTCAGGTATTATACTAGACTAGTGTTTCCACAATACAAATTTTGAACTAGATTTTGACACTAAGCAATATACTTGATATCAATTTTGATATAATATGGTAAAATATTTTTTTTAATTGACAATCATTTCTACATTATATAATCTTCTGCCCATCCTGATAAAGCCCAGTATCTAAAAGTGTTCAGGAAAGGTCAGATTTAGTTTTTGTGATTTACTTAGTACTGAAATGAGCATCTACTTTCTATAGTAGCATCTGGTTTTTCAACACTTTTGACAACATTACCAGAGAGTATTTTTGATAAATGATTGGGCACTGACATTTTTTTCCATGAACTGTCTGGAGATAAACTGTATAAAAAGACAGATAGCAGTTCTGCTGTAAAGTTGGAAGTCAGAAGAATGAAATTTGAGTGAATAAGTGAGGAGAGCGACTAGAGCTAAGGGCGTTATGAGCTGCATCCATCACACAGCGCCATCCCAAAGAAGCGCCTTCGATCCATCTGCGCTTCACTCATTTAAGCGCCTGATAAGCTAAATACTCTAGAGCAGTCAAGCTTTGTCAAACTACAACAGCACGCCATGTTAAAGCTGTCACTCACAGGGAAATGCACAGGAAGAAATGTTCATTACAACAACAGCAGCTGCTCACACCTCCTCACCTTTGGGATGTACAGGAAGAGCTACATGTGAGGTACTGTTTGTCACCAACTCACTGAACTAACTGAGGGATTTGATTTAGATTTTGACTGCTTGTTGGAAGTGGCGAAGTGCACACAGACACTAGTGCACACTCAGTGGAAGCATATTTAAGTGACAAATTAATCAGTGAGGGCTTTCATCATTTGTATGGCATTTTTGCGAGTCATGGTAAAATAACAGAGGAGCTGAAGTGATGCAGAGACAAGTTAAAACTTTAATTTTTGTCAAGTGGAGAACTTATGGTGTGATATACTTTGTTGTTTTGCCATGCTGACAATTACATTGGCCAACACAGTGATCCTGTCCTGTCCAGCCAGAACCACACACTTCGACAAAACTTTACAAAGATGAATGGATCTGAAGCCTTGTTCTGCCTGTATGATTGACAGGCAGATTAACCAATCAGAAGACACATACTCTGTGTCTAAAACATGTAAAAAAAAAAAAAATAAATAAAAACCAAACGGGTCGAGAAACAGGGTGGATTTTCTTAGAATCAACAATCAAAGCACCAAATTATCGTAAGTTTTTTATTTATGTAAAGCTATTCACAGACATTTTTCACAAAGATGCTTTACAGAGCATTATTCAGCATTATTCATTCACTCCAGACTCTGTGATGTTAAGCTATTATTTTAGCCACAGCTGCCCTGGGGCAGACTGACAGAAGCGCGGCAGCCATGCCAATAGGCACCATCAGTCCCTCCGACCACCACCATCACTCGCGCACCCACCATTTTCATTCTCTGCAATGTGGCACCTGATTTTCCCAGCAGCCTCCCATCCAAGTACTAACCAGGCCCGGCCCTGCTTAGCTTCTGAGATCTGACAGAATCAGGCTCTGACTTGTCTCAGGTAAAATAAGTCATACATTTTGTTCTAAATGTTATGAGAATTTTGGAGAGCGGATGTATTCCACATTTGAGAGACACTTTAGACAAATGAGCTGTAGTTGGATCACTTCTAGTTTTGGAAGAAGGTTTTTCAAGCTCTGCAACCAGACCCTTCTGGTTTCAAACAGAATGTAGAATGTAGCCTGGCTGCTCAGGCAACAGCAGTAGCTGTTTAGGTTACTAAACAGATAACAAGATATTTGTGATTTGTAACAGAATCCTTCTCACATCCCTGTTATAGCATGTCCAGCACAGATCCTCACCCTGTATTAGAGCTGGCAGACATATCGCAATCAAATCAGAATGGCAGCAAATTAATAAGATTGAGCGAAGAATTATTAAGAGAAGAAGAGAAGAATTATTAAGTTAAAATGTCCTCATCAAAAAATCCTCTCTCAGTATGTATAAAACAGCAGAACTGTGTAGTTTTCACTTGTACAAACATGTGGGCCCGGTCAAGCAGAAGTAAACAGCAAGGCCAAAAATTCAAGTTAATGCATCTGATATAAAAATGTATTCAACAGATAGCATATGTACTCTAGTTTATGAAACTGTTTATGAAACCTTTTTTCTGTATGATTTTTAGTTCTAAAGTTACATACGTTTTAAACAGACCATGTCACATGTACAATTTTTAGGCCTTGAACAAAAATTATTTCCCAAATTTTAAAGACCTGCAAATCCTCTTCAGGTTAACTTTCAAGCTACATCTTTGACTAATCTACATCTCTAGGTAGTATACTTATGAAAATAAAAACTATTAGGTGTTAGTATCTGGTAAAACCTGTGTTTTACATGTCTAAAAAATTTTAATTTTCCCCCCGTTACTGAAAAATGATGTTTTTTTAAGTTTTACATGTTATACTGTTGTGGGAATTTTTGGGGCATTTGCTAAACTATATATTTTTGGAAAGGTTATAATATATGGAGTCAGAAAATCAATGTTTGCATTTGCCCAGATGTCATTATGGCAGCCATATTGAATTTTTTTTAAAATGGCTGCCAAAAAAGCTAGCCAACATCAAATTTGGATGTTGAATGTCAACACACACATTTAGACACAATATGATTACTCAACCTTTTTTTTATTAGACATTTTCTATACATCATCATTATCATCATCACATTCATACAGCCATAGACTGTATATATGAGGACAGATCTAACGCTGTAGCCGCCGGGTGCCAAATAGGAAGTTCTCCACAAGGCTCTTCTGGCTCCTTCTGACTCTAGCTCCAATTGACTTACATTAGGATCTTGTGGCTCCTCTCTCTGTACCTGCTGCAGTGAGCCTCGACATTTTGGTCTTAAAATGTTTGTATGAACTCGCTCTACATGATCCTGAATTAATTATATATATTTTTTTGCTATTTTGTCCATCAAAAAAACCTATTCATAATATAGAGTCTGGCTCCAGTTTCGCTCCTGTAACAGTAAGCATCAAGAGCCTCATTTGAGCGACGCTGAACTCTGTGGGTCACACTCACTTAGTCCACTTCTTTTATACAGTCTATCCATAGAACATGGCTTGGGAATCATCATCATTCTGGCACTGGCTGCTGCACTGACACATGTCAGTACAGGCTAAATCTTTAGTTTCTGGTGTGCAGTTCTGCAGTCGCCTTTGTACTTGGCAGTGGTGAACTGTGGACCTGGACCCTGGGCCTTCATTAGGACCAAGTGTTGCTATCATAACATCATTTATTTAAAGAAAACTAAATGAAGCAAAACGCACATGCACTTATTTCATATATTTGTTTAATAAACATTAGCTACTGTTTAACAAGATGCCACCTCTGAGCCCTGGCCTGGCCGCGGGCTCCGAGTTTCAGTTCTTGGGTTGTCCAAACAGGGGTGTCCTGCTCATTTTTTGATGCTGTGGTCTCGCTTATATTTGCTATCACAGGGTATTCGCAAAGGCCCTGAAGATGTTGTGATACGATCCGACCATATATATATATATATATACACACACATATATACACACCCATAGCATTCAACGCCGCTCAAATGAGGCTCATGATGTTCACGGTTACAGGAGTGAATATGGAGCCAGGCTTTATATTATTCCATTCCATTCTCTTCCGCTTATCCGGGGCCGGGTTGAGGGGGCAGCAATCTAAGCAGGGTCTCCCAGGCTTCCCTCTCCACACACACTTCCTCCAACTCCCCCTGGGGGACCCCGAGGTGTTCCCAGGCCAGCCAAGAGACATAGTCCCACCAGCGTGTCCTAGGTCTTCGCCGGGGCCTCCTCCCGGTGGGACGTGCCCGGAACACCTCTCCAGGGAGGCATCCAAGAGACATTCGGAACAGATGCCCGAGCCACCTCAACTGGCTCTTCTCAACGTGGAGGAGCAGTGGCTCTACTCCGAGCTCCTCCCGTGTGACTGAGCTCCTCACCCTATCTCTAAGGGATCGCCCAGCCACCCTGCAGAGGAAACTCATTTCGAGCGCTTGTATCCGCGATCTCTTCCTTTTGGTCATTACCCAGAGCTCATGACCATAGGTGAACGTAGAATGACCGGTAAATCGAGAGCTTTACCTGTTGGCTCAGCTTGCTCTTCACCAGAACGGTCCGATGCATCGACCGAATCACTGCAGACGCTGCACCGATCTGCCTGTCAATCTCACACTCCATCCTCCCCTCACTCGTGAACAAGACCTCGAGATACTTGAACTCCTCCACTTGAGGCAAGGACTCTCCACCCACCCGGAGACGCCTTTTTCTGGTCGAGAACCATGATCTCGGATTTAAAAGAGCTGATCTTCATCCCAGCCGCTTCACACTCGGGTCAAACCGCTCCAGTGCTGCAGGTCATGGTTTGATGAAGCCAAACAGGACAACATCATCTGCGAACAGCAGAGATGATACTGTGGTCCCCAAACCGGACCTCGTCCGACCCCTGACTGCGCCTAGAAATTCTGTCCATAAATACAATGAACAGAACCGGTGACAAAGGGCAGCCCTGGTGGAGTGGACTGGTTGGGCAAACTCCCATGAACCCTCGAGCACTCGATGGAGAGTGTAGAGCTGGTCCAGTGTTCCACGGCCAGGACAAAAACTACGGTCGTATTCTCCTCTCCAGTCCCAGGCATAGACCTTACCGGGGAGGCTGAGGAGTGTGATTCCCCTGTAGTTGGAACACACCCTCCGGTCCCTCTTCTTATACACAGGGACCAACACCCCGGTCTGCCAGTCCAGAGGTACTGTCCCCGATCAATGTTGCAGAGATGTGTCCGCCAAGACAGCCCCACAACATCCAGAGACTTACTCAGGATGGATCTCATCCACCCCCGGGCTTTATATTATGAATAGGATTTTTTTGACAGACAAAATAGCAAAAAATTTAAAAATTCAGGATCATGTAGAGCAAGTTCATACAAACATTTTAAGTGTTGAGGCTCACTGCAGCAAGTACAGAGAGAGGAGCCACAAGATCCTAATCTAAGTCAATTGGAGCCAGAGTCAGAAGGAGCCAGAAGAGCCTCCTGGAGAACTTCCTATTTGGCACATGGTGGCTACAGCGTTAGATCTGTCCACTTGTATATACAGTCTATGACTGTATGAAAGTGATGATGATAATGATGATGTATAGAAAATGTCTAATAAAAAAATTGTGTAATCATATTGTGTCTAAATGTGTGTGTTGACATTCAACATCCAAATTTTATGTTAGCTACTTTTAAACTCTTTGAGTTATCTGACCAACTACATGTGATGTTTATAGTTTGTTTTACCCATATTGTTGAAGTATTTCAACAGGATAATTTAAAAAAACATATTTTTGGAGGAAAATGGAGGATAACATGCAAATATTACAGTGAAATTGCAAGAAAACAACCAAACCGGGTCATTTTTTACCCACTTATACGTCTAAGGGTTAATGTGGGTAGGTCTTATAGCTTTGTAACTAGCACCATTTGATTCCCTGACCCTGAAAATGTGGGTTTAGCAGTTAAAATCAACATTTCAACTTATTCAGAGGTTGAGATATTTCAAAAAGAGTTTTTTGGCGGCCATTTAAAAAAAATCCAATATGGCCACCATAATGACGTCTGGGCAAATGCAAACATTGATTTTCTGACTCCATATACTATAACCTTTCCAAAAGTATATAGTTTAGCACATCCCCCAAAAATTCCCACTAAGGTTAAAAAATGAGAATAAGGAACCAGACTATGTGTTAAACTTTATATTTCATCATGAAACTTTCTAAAAGCAAGGATGTTGATACTACTAAGCATTTCCTGCAGTAATCTAATGAATTCTGTTTCTACATAATTTTTTATTAATTGTCATATTTTTTCCCTGTTACTGGCAAAGGTAACGGAGGCAAAACAGTTCATATTGTAAGCACTTTCTACTGCATTGTCCCTGAGTTATTCCATACATAGTGTATTGTTTTCATAATTATGGTATTGTATTAGGTTAAGGTGGTCTCTTTTTTAGCATTATCTGTAAAAATTTACAATATTTTGAGAATAAACTCAGATATTAAATATTGTGAAGTCTTTCAAATGAATGAAAAGTATAGTTTAATATCATGAATAAATTTATGTTCCAAGTTTGCAGTTTGTTGTTTTGATTCATTATATGACCTTGACAGTGTTTGAATGGACTTGACTAGCATTGGAACTTCACTAGTCATCTCGTAACCATGCTACCCATGTGCAGGTGTGAGGTGTTGAAGCGTCTCCCTCTTTCCTTCTTGTTGGCATCCGAGACAGGGGTGGCTTCCCTGTCATCTCTGCCAAGCTCTATAAAGCCTTGTGATATTCTGTGAGTTTCATTTAGCAGTCTGTGGTGGTGTGGTTAGCCACATTTTGTTGAGAAATTTTCAGCCAAATTTTTTGTATTGATCATGGCTTTTACCCCTGCTGAGAAGCAGTTCATATATGCATCTCTCCTGTCAAGGTTAATGTAAAAATTGTGCGATGTTCCTGTCTCAAATAAATAAATAAATAAATAAATATTGGTTCTTAAGAAAAAGTTAATCATGTAAATAAATAAATAAATAGATGTATTTCATCATAGCTTGTGTTATATTTGCTTGGAAAGACTGACATATTTTACAGAAATAGTTACCTTTTATTTTGAAGTAATATTAAAGTTTTCGGAAGAAAACAAAATCGTGAACCTTCTACTTGCTTGCACAATTTTCCCTCCGTTATTTTTCCCTCCGTTACCATGACCTTTCTTAATAAAAAATCTCATGACTCAAAAAGTAAGAGGTTTTTCAACCTAATCTTGTACCATATGGTAGAAAACTATATGAAGCAAATATTCAAACCAGTTTGTTAAGGATATGTAAGTGAGAACCACTAGTTATCACTGTTTGGATTTATTGCCCAAAAAGTGCTGCATATTTCATTCCCTCCGTTACCGACATGAGTTTTTAGATTTTTTGTCAACAACTTGAAAGAATATCACAGGTTTAACTTTACCCTGTTGGAGTGTTAACTCTTTCCTACATTCTGATACCTTACTTACTTCAATAGTCCCTCTAGTTATTTGAATGTAAAAAATCTGCCCGTTTCCCTCCGTTACCGCTTGACCAGACTCATGTTCTGACAAGTATGTGATTCTGGTATTAGTTTAGCAGTATATTTTCAGGCTTCTCTTAAATGTTACTGCATCAGACCAAATATTTATTATTTTTAGGGCCGGGCATGTTAACACGTTAATTTTGCGTTAACTAATCAATTCATTAACGCCAACAATTATTTTAATGCCGTTAACGCAGTTTTTATTATTTACTTATTTTTTTATTGTAAACGTCAGTGGCTTTTATTTTGAAAAAGCCCATCGCAAGCATTTCTTTAAGTTTGAAGTCTTTCCTTTACAAATTTTTCACTTTTTTCTGACCACGTGAGATGCAACGTGTCCGAGCCTCCGCGAGCCACGGGCGCCGGAACCCGCGGCAGAGCCCGCAGCCAGGCCAGACCAGCCGTGTGCTCTGAGCTTCCGCTCCAACTGGGCTGTGTGCTCCGGTTCACGGGTCTTTGTCTTCTCTTTCTTCCAGATGCCCCTGAGGCGTCCAGATAGGTGTGTCCAGTGCGGTTTTCGTCGCTGCGGTCTCGCATGCTTACATAATGCTATTACAGGGTATTCACGAAGGTCCGGAAGATTCCGTGATATGATCCTGCCCATAACTCAATGAAATATGATTGGCTCAGACAACTGTCAATCTCCAACTTCGTTCCAGCCACTGGTTCATTGCTGCAGGGAGAGTCGCTGATTTACCCAGATACCATTGAAAGAAAAATTGTGATTGGTTCATTTCCATTCCTTTATATTAACTTATAACAGGTTATAAATAACCTTTGTTTCCCAAGAAATATCAGTCCAAGTTTATAACTATGATCTAGATATTATTAGTCTAGATATTACTAGTGTAGTGCTTATTACTCACTGAATAAAAAATATTGAAAAAATATGTTAGTAGTACAAAAATTCATTCAATATTTTCTCTTGAGTCTTCACTGAATTACCTTGAAGGCTCCGAGGGTTCCCCTGTGAAAGAAATGCTGTTTGCACAACAAATGTGTGGCTCTTTCATTTACATTTCCAATAAAAGTGCACTATACTCTACTTTTTAATTAATTCATTGGTTTTGCGTATAACATGTGATTAATCGCACTCGAACTGCGATTAATCGTGATTAATATTTTTTTATTTTTGCCCAGCCCTAATTATTTTATATGTGGAGTGGAGTTGGCAGTCATAGTAATGCTAGAACTAGCATGCTAAGCACAAACTTCTTGATTCACACTTCGGACAATTAAACACTTAATAAAATGCAGACAGTACACAGCAGACTTATTGTGACCACAAGAGCCAATCATACAATATGTCTGTGCTGGGGCAAGACACATTTTGCTCAAATACGTGGAAAACAATCAGGTAAAGGCTCTGCAATTAAAATGCTTGTCATAAAAACTGCTATAAGATCCTTTCCACAGTCCACAGTCGTCTGGTCTTACCCTGTAGCGCAGCTCTAAACAGTTGAGTGAATCAGGGGCGTGGGGGTGGAAGGTCTCGGGAAGGTAGCGGAGGGCAAAGGTGAAGTTTCGGGCCAGAGGGGTGTCACCATGGAGACTGTACTGAAGAGCTTTGTGCAGGATTGAGTTCAGCACCAGAGGCGTGAGGAGTTCACCAGGCGTCTGACCACTGCCCACCTATCAAGAAAGGAGGGGAAGAAACCTATTTATTAGACCTGGAACTGAAACTAGGACTGCATTATTATTCAAAATCTGAATTCTTATGGAAAATGTTATGGTAATTTCATTATTGGAACCAGAAATGGGTATGGGCAGAATTGTGCTTCATACACTACTGCTACAAAATAGTACTAATTGCTTCGTACTAGGGTTGTCCCGATCTGATCACGTAACTGCGGACTAGATCCAGACTCGGACGTTATGATCTGATCAGGTATTGGATAAATAATAAACATATATAACACACAGCGCACACAGCACACACAGAACACAACAGTTTCGTTTTTTTATTTTTAACTGAGGCGCAGGATTTGCTCAGGGACGTCCAGTAAGCGCGACTGTCTGTCCCAGCACCTGCTGTACTAGTGGCGCACTTGCGCTGGGACTTGTCGTGCTCGGGCACTGTTGCATGTAGTTCTGTGGCCCGTGTTCACATCTGTGCGGCCGATGGCGTCATCGGACTGCGCTGTTTTTTTGCATGTTTTGGCGGGGAGGGTGGAAACAGCAGTATGGAATGTCTAATGAGCAGTGTGACCGATGTTGCGGTGTGCGCTCCGCTGTGGGTTTGTGAATGTGGTGGTGGAGGTGCGGGGGTGAGAGGCGAAGTGCTTATCGAGGTTGTGCATGGATGCCAAAAACTATAGTCTTACTACCTGTGAATATAGTATTTCACTACATTCTACTGTAAGAATGACATTAGACATAACAGTTATTCACATGTGCCCCCAGAGGTACACAGAATGACCTATGGGGGTGCACAAAGAGTTATGACAAATAAATGTCATCTCATTTTTATTTGGTAAGATTTTGTTTTATTTGGATATCATAGATGAGCCTAAATGTTTCAAATGTAATGTACATGTTTCCATATAATATCAAATATGGGTCAGTCCATATGAAATCAGCCGCCCTGAAAAGCTGAAATCAGATTCTGAATCTGTTGTCAAATATTGGGTATCTTTATTAAAGGGGCCTCAAATTTGGTTGCAGCTCTATTTTTATTTTTTTTATTTTTGAGGTCCAAGATCTATTTACTCCAAGCAGATATTTACAAATTAACTGTTGAACCTGAATATTTGAGAGAATGACCATTTCTGACAACAATCTCACACTTTTCTGAGCTTTCATGTGGATGGTGTAGAGCCCCAAATATGGTCACAAACCAAATGTGACCTTTTTGGCCCCTTCTTTGGACCCTCGGTTCCTCATGTGGGCACAGTTCGATGTTGATAAAATTTTCAGAGAAACTTTAGCATATTCTGATTAGTTCAAAGTAATAAAAACATCTATTAACTTCCTTCATTTCAAACATTATTTTTGAAAATGAGCGCTCACAGGTACTTTTCCACCTGCAGAAAGGTTCAATTACCTTTAATAGACTTGAACACTATTTGCTTGTTATAAAGAAGACAACTGGAGATTATTTGTGGAACATTGCTTGTGATGGTTTTGGTGGCACAGTAAAAGGCTTGGCTGCAAGGACCAGTCTTCAGACAACTGACAGCAATCAAATATTTACTGCACTCCAGATGTTTGAGTGGGCTTCACAAAACATAAAGAATGTGAAGTTTTTTCCTTGTAAGCTCTAAAGACATTACCATGAACTTACTTCTAAACTAGAATGGTAAATGGTAAATGGTCACATTTTTCTATAGCGCTTTTCCACCTTCAAGGCACTCAAAGCGCTTTACAACAAGGAACCACTCACCCATTCACACGCACATTCATACACCAGTGTACGCAGACACTGTGGGCAAGGTGGGTTAAGTGTCTTGCCTAAGGACACAACGACAGCATTCATCTGTGGGAGCTGGAATCACACCAGCCAACCTGTGGGTCAGTGGATCTGACCACTCAACCTGTGATGTTTTTTATGTTGAGAGCTGGATTCGAACCGCCAACCTTAGAAGAGTACTATAGCAAGGTAAAGACTGTGAAAAGTACTAGATCACACCACAGTTTCATTCCAGTGTCAAATGGTAAATTAAAGCCGCAAGCGGTGTCGAACGGCCCTCGTTCGTCGTGCCCCGCCAACACCATACTCTAAACACCGTGCCCGCAAACTCGGTGCCTGCAAACGGTAAATGACATAGTGTGCCTTTAAATGTTCTTTGCGTCCCCTGCTGGCCAACCTTGAAAAATGCCCATATGAGTAATATGTTTTTGCTTCTAGTCATTAATAGAATTGAATTCCCAATTTCATGTCTATGGGGGCGCTATAGTGTTCACTAAGCGTGTGTGTAATAATAAAATATTTTTGGGGGAGTCAGCCCCTGCTGGCCAACAGTGTAAATTTCCCCATGTCCATAATATATTAATGCTCGTAATGATCCTTAGAATTTAACTGCCAAATTTGGTGCAGATCCGATAATGTTGACGTTTCATGTCTATGCTAGGGGGCGTTATAGTGTTCACTTTTCATATGTTTTATAGTGTATTATATTCAGACTGAGATCACACGTTAGTGATTCAAATTTCAGCACGATTGGACTAAGCCTGTGCGAACAGGAGCAAATAATGTCACCTTGAAATTAGGTGAAATTTTGACTGAAATTTGCGGCTTCGCTGCACGTAAACCGTGACAATAATTTGGCCAACTTTAGATGCCCCACTTCTCTAGATGATGTACGGTGATTTTCAGCCCTGTGGCCCCACACCCTGTCGGGGCTCGGGCCTAAAAATAAAATAATAATATTTTTAGCAAAACAATATATCCGAAAACATTAGAACAGCATATTATACATTTTTTGAAAGCTCTTGATCTTCCCCACATCACCGTGGTGTCATTGGTGAGTGAAGTGCGTCTGTACCATCTCGTCAGGGTCGATCCCTGACCTCCCATTGACTTCCATTCATTTTAGCAGTAGTAAATATGGCTCAGGCCTTAGGCATGGGTTACTGGGATACTGCTGTTCGTGCCAGGGGCGACTGAGGACAAAGCTGCATGTCGTCATCTTGCATTCGCCCATGTGCTCGTCGCTCCCCATTCGCTGTGCGTAGAGGAAGCAATAGGCCCTACGCCCTGTTGGGGCTCGGGCCTAATTAGAAATGAGAAGAACATCTCAAGATCATTTATGTACTGAAGTTTCAGTTTCTGAAATACAAAATGAGATTGTGCAGATATCTCTTTGGACCAGCCACATCAATACAGTGCATGTATTTATGACATCAGGTGGTTCATTGAGAATATTTCAGAGTGTTCAGATGAACATGGTGACATCTATGTGAGATTCATGAATGGAGATGACAGAACCCTCTTCTGGCCTCCTGAACATTGGCAGAACCATGTTGGGTTTAGTTTCAGCACATAATCTGTTGTATTAAGGTACCAGAAGTTCAGGGAAGAAGAGCACGAAATTATCACCTTGACACTGCAGATTATGACATGATCCAAACATTACTTCTGAAGTTCATTAGTTGTTAGGAACACTTAGTGTGCAAGATACCAATACAGATGATCTACAGGTAGGCAGCAAAGGGACCAGAATGGGCAGATTTGTCCAGTATATTGGTATTGCCTCAAGTGGAGGAGTTCAAGTATCTCAGGGCCTTGTTCACGAGTGAGGGGAGGACAGACTGTGAGATTGACAGGCGGATCGGTGCAGCGGTTGCTGTATCGGACTGTTGTGGTGAAGAGGGAGCCGAGTTGAAAGGCGAAGCTCTCAATTTACCGGTCAATCTTTGTTCCTACTCTCACCTATGGTCATGAGCTCTGGGTAGTGACCGAAAGGACAAGATCGCGGATACAAGCGCTCTAAATGCGTTTCCTCCGCAGGGTGGCTGGGCGCTCCCTTAGAGATAGGGTGAGGAGCCACTGCTCCTCCACGTCGAGAGGAGCCAGTTGAGGTGGTTCAGGCATCTGGTTCGGATGCGTCCTGGGCACCTCCCTCGGGAGGTGTTTTGGGCATGTCCCACAGGAAGACCCAGGACATGCTGGAGGGACTATGTCTCTCAGCTGGTCTGGAAACAACTTGGGGTCCCCCCCAAGGAGCTGGAGGACGTGTCTGGGGTGAAGGAAGTCTGGAAGTCCCTGCTTAGACTGCTGCCCCCGCGACCCGGCCCCGGATAAGCGGAAGAAAATGGATGGATGGATGGATGGATGGATGGAGGCATTTTCTGCTGAGGTTGTTTGTCACACTGAATTTTTAAAATGTCATTTCTAGCAGTTGAACAAATAACAGACCAGATTACTGTATTTTGGTAACTTTTGTGTCAGTTGTTGTTACTGCCTTCTTGCAATATTTTTGTGCAAAAATTATACACATATGGTGGTACTGAAAGCCATGGTTATAGAATCAGAGACTTTGTGATTTAGCAGGCAGAGTATTCCAACTGAAATTTGCCTTTGATCAGTTGCCATGAATACTATCTTAACTTTACTTATACACCATGAAAAGCTGTTTCTTTGTGAGATAACACATTACCTTCCTCAAATAAAAATAGAATAAATAATGCAAACAAACCTTTTTTCATAATTTTGTGCAGAATGAATAGCTGAATTTTCTCAAAGGATTAATGACACTTTTCCAAGCAATGTACCACAAATAATCTCCAATTGTCTTCCCTTATAACAAGCAACAAGTGTTTAAGTCTATTAAAGGTAATTTAACCTTTTTGCAGGTGGAAAAGTGCCTAAGCTCCACCAAAAATGACCTGTGAGAGCTCATTTTCAAAAATTCCATTTGAAATTAAGGAAGTTAATATTAGATGTTTTTATTACTTTAAACTAATCAGAATATGCCAAAGTTTCTCTGGTAAATTTTTTTTAATCAACATTTAACTGTGCCCACATGGGGAACCGAGGGTCCAAAGAAGGGGCCAAAAAGATCACATTTGGTTTGTGACCATATTTGGGGCTCTACACTGTCCACATGAAAGCTCAGAAAAGTGTGAGATTGCCGTCAGAAATGGTCATTCTCACAAATATTCAGGTTCAGCAGTTAGTTTGTCAATATCTGCTTGGAGTAAATAGATCTTGGACCTCAAAATTTGAAAAAAAAAAATTGCCCTGCCACCAAATGTGAGATTTTGGGGGCCCCCAGCACCCCCCTTAATAAAGATACCCAATATTTAACAGATTCAGAATCTGATTTCAGCTTTTCAGCTTCCTAGCTCTATTTTTTATGAAGTTATGGCCTCTCAAACATGCTTAAGAATTAAGATTTCAGAAAAAGTGAGCATGGCCCCAAAATTTCAAGGGGCCATAACTCAGGAACGACTTAAGGGATTGAGCTAAAATTTTCTTTCATTTGGTGATTTTAGAAATTTCGAGATGGCTCATAGGGGAGATTCCTTGAAAACAGCTGATTTCATACAGACTGACCCATATACAAACTATAGATTGTGCAGAGTCTAGTCTCAGGTCTGATCTGATTCTGGTCTGGTTCTTGTTTTGTCCAGTACATTAAGTTTACTAAGTTACACATTCCAAGACCAAACTGTGAAAAGTCAAGATTTTCAACAATGATGGTGCATAGTCAGTTGATTTTTCACACTACGTTCAGCCCAAATACTACACATTGAAATTAATACAATCTGATCCCCCATACATCCTGGATCTTATTCTTTGCTCTTAGTTCATTTCATAATGTTTTATAGAAGTTTCAGATCGGGACTCGGTTTTGGCAGATACTCAAAATCAAATGACTCGGACTCGGGCAAAAAAACGTGATCGGGACATCCCTACTTCATTCACCATTGAGCTGGAGGACAGGTCAAAATTCTATGGTAGAATGCAGTTGCAAGGACTTTAAGCTATACAATTATTTGTGGGGTCAGTCTCTAATAAACGATGATAAGGTTCAACATTTGTGACTCATAAAGTTGGTTATTACTTTCAAAAACAGCAAACTGCGATAAAGTTACATAAGCCCCTGTTCTGCATCTGAAATGTAAACATCATCAAATAAGCCCTGTGAGCTGCATCTTGATTTAATCACAATCACATTCCATACATATTAAAGTGTTCTATTTTTGGAGCAGAGACATCAGTTGTTACAGTGTCACCTTTTCAAAGAGCAGATCACTGAGGGACTGAGCGAACTCTCCATCCTCCATCAGGAGAAAGTGACGCAGCGCCTCAAAGTGCCTCTCCACCCCCAACTCCACAAAAAAGAAGTCCACTACTGCCTTGTTCACCAGGGACACGCTGCACACAAATCAACTTAAATGTCAACTACAGTGTTCAAATATTATGAAAATTGTAGATTTATGTACCGAGTCCTGCTTTGACCTGATAGAAAGAGGGGGAAAAAAGCAACATAAGATAATGAAAAACAACCACTGATCTATGTTTAGTCCTAGTTTGACATGGTTTAGAGAGCATAGAGAAGGGGATAAAAGTAAGGCATCAGAATAAAAATCTGAAAATTATAATGATCTGCAAAAAATAATATATATTAGGATTTCTTAATAGTCAAAAAATTTACATTTAACAACATAGAACTGTTACATGACATTAAAAGTCCTATTTTATGCTAAATTAACTCTTGTGAGCTTTAGTAATGATGCAATCTTGTTACCTCCTCAAAAACATACTTGGAGTTGCATTTTCTTCATTCACATGTTTGAGTAACCCTTTATTATTAGTCTGTCTACATCTCCAAAGCTCAAAATGCTCTGTTCCACCTTGTGACGTCATGAACCGGTTGTTGTTACCACTACCTTTTACCTTTGGTTCAGTAGAGATCCCCTCAAATCGAAATTATCCAAATGATTCTAGTGAAGGTGTGTGGAGTTTCTGTTTGAGTGACGAACCCAATTAGAAAACATGCCGAATTTGTGTGTTAAACATGTGTGAATGAAACAAAACGCAACTTTGTCCATGTTTTTGAGGAAACAACACTATAACAAAGATCAAAAAACAGTGCAATATGCAGCCATTAAATTACTGTACAACTGTAAATTTGTAAATTACAATTTTCTATTATCAAACATTTGTTAAAAAAATGTTTAAAACTATAACTTACTTTATTACAGCTAATTCATTAAATACATTTTATTCCAATTTTAAGAAGGTAAGATTCTTTGAGAAATGATCAAGAATCTATTTGTGCTGTTATATGTATTATACAGCTGTGGACAAAATTGTTGGTACCCCTCTGGTAAGGAAAGAAAAATCAACAATGGTCACTTAAATAACTTGAAACAAAGAAAAGCAATTTTTTAAAAATGAAAAAAAGAAAAAAGAAAAAAAAGAAATACTGACAAATAACCAATGAAAATCAGACACTGTTTTTGATGTGTTGTTCAATAGAATTATTTAAAAAAACAAACTAATGAAACTGGCCTGGACAAAAATTATGGTACCCCTAGAAAAGATTTTAAGTAACTGAACAATAGGGACATATTACACTTCAATGTGTCTCTAAGCTGCATCACAGGTGTCTTCAAACTTGTCCTCAGTCAGTCTGTCTGTTTAAAGGGCGACATGTGCCAGGAGACTAGAAAGAAAATGATAATGATGACAAGCAGGATAAAGATAAAGACAATAAGACCATCTCCAAGCAGTTTGAAGTTCCTGTGATTACAGTTACACATGTTCTTCATAAGGTCCACAGGGCTGTAGCCAACCTCCCTGGACGTGGCAAAAGAGGAAAACTGATGACAAATTGAAGAGATGGATCATATGAATGGAACCAAAGAGCCCAGAACAACTTCCAAACAAATTAAATGTAAACTTGAAAGGCAAGGTACATCAGTGTCAGATCACACCATACATCAGTGTTTGAGCTAAAGTGGACTTCATGTGAGGACACCACTGCTGAGAGCAAATCATATAAAAGCAAGACTGGAATTTGTCACAATGCAGATTGACAAGCCACAAAGCTTCTGGAAGAATGTCCTTTGGACAGATGAGGCAAAACTGGAGCTCTTTGGCAAGACACATCAGCTCTATGTTCAAAAAGAACACTGTCCCTACTGTGAAACACAGAGGAGGTTTGGTTTTGTTCTGGGGCTGTTTTGCTGCATCTGGCACAGAGTGTCTTGAATCTGTGCAAAATACAATGGAATCTCAAAACTATCAAGGTATTTTGGAACAAAATGTGTTGCCTAGTGTCAGAAAGCTTGATCTCAGTCCTAGGTTATGGGTCTTCCAACAGGATAAAGACCCAAAACCCACAACTAAAAACACACAAGAATGGCTAAAAACAAAACATTGGACTGTTCTGGAGTGTTCTTCTGTGAGCCCAGATCTCAGTTCTTTGAACATCTGTGAAAGGAGCTGAAACATACGTCTGGAGAAGGAACCCTTCAAACCTGAGACAACTAGAGCAGTTTGCTCACGAGAAATGGGACAAAATACCTGTTGACCAGTGCAGAAGTCTCACTGACAGTGACTGAAATCGTTCATTTGCAGAGTTTGCCTCTAAAGGTTGTGCAACAAAATATAAAGTTAAGGGTACCATCATTTTTGTCTAGGCCAGTTTCATTATTTTGTTTTTCTAATAATTCTGTTGAACCACAGGTGAAAAACAATGTTTGATTTTTGTTGGACAATTTTCAGTATTTTTTTTTATTTATTATTGCTTTTCTCAGTTTCAAGTTATTTCAGTGATTATTGTGATTGTTGCCAGAGAGGTACCAACTAATTTTGTCCACATATGTATGTGTGTGTCTGTATTTTACATCTTTTAGGTTGAATACAGACACCATTTTCAGAAGCTGTTGTGAAAAAAATCATTTTACTTTTGCTTTTATGTACTTTATGTGCTAACAGACGTTTTGAGCTTTGTGACAGTTTTTGTTCCATGTGGATAGGTTCCATAATTATGAAATCTGACTTAAATCTTAAGCACGCAGCAAATTTGACCAAAGAATTCTGATCAGTACTCTAGCTATTGAGCTTAAACTATAGAGATTCTACAGTGTAGTAAGCGCTTTATTTGCATGTATTGAGTAGAGCTAAGAAGTACAAATTCAGACAGTAGATAGTTTTGTTTGAAAAGAAATGCTAAAGCTATTCCTGTGTTCAACAAAAGCCAGAATGCGCAGTGAGCAGAGATAGAGGAGGACTGACACGCCCGCTCAGAGTCCTAATGGGGGTTATTTTAAAGAAAACACTCTTGAAATGTTGAAGGTAATAGGAATTTAAATGACATCTGCTCTGTACATTAGAGGCTGAAGTGTGGCTGAAGTGGCAGAAAAGTGGCAGAGGATTGGTGAAAGTCTGACACCGCCACTTTCTCTTAAAAGCCACATTTACTAGTGTGGATGGGCCTGTGGTAAACACTATGGCACAAACGAGTACATTTAGAATAGCTTTTGAAAACTTACATTTGAGCGATAGACACTCAGGTCATGGGTCTTCCAACAGGATAATGACCCAAAAACACACAGCTAAAAACACACAAGAATGGCTAAAAACAAAACATTGGACTGTTCTGGAGTGTTCTTCTGAGAGCCCAGATCTCAATTCTCTTGAACATCTGTGAAAGGAGCTGAAACATGCTGTCTGGAGAAGGAACCCTTCAAACCTGAGACAACTAGAGCAGTTTGCTCACAAGAAATGGGACAAAATACCTGTTGACCAGTGCAGAAGTGTCATTGACAGTGACTGAAATCATTCATTTGCAGAGTTTGCCTCTAAAGGTTGTGCAACAAAATATTAACTTAAGGGTACCATCATTTTTGTCCAGGCCAGTTTCATTATTTTATTTTTTTAAATAATTCTGTTGAACCATAGGTGAAAAGCAATGTTTGATTTTTGTTGGACAATTTTCAGTATTATTTTTTTTATTTATTATTGCTTTCTCAGTTTCAAGTTATTTCAGTGATGATTCTTGATTTTTCTTTCATTGCCAAAGGGGTACCAATTATTTTGTCCACGTCTGTGTATATGTTCCATAGTCCAGCCCTTATATAGACTAATGTTATATCTGTGGGGAATGATTTGGGAATAAAAAATATCGAATGGCAAGTTTTCTAACAAGCATTGAAATTGTGATTAGATTTGTGAGTTATAAAAGGAGAGATTTTAAACTGAAGAACTGACTGAAGTATGTATAAACTGAAGTATGTATAAACTGACACACTAATACTAGAACAATGTGTATTTCAGAACATGTTTGTACAGATCTAAACTGCAGGGTTATAGGAGTTTTTATGAAGAATAAGACAGAAGATTTTGTGGTTTGTGGAGGAAATTTTGGTACTGATTGACTGACTGGTGACTTATATTATAATAAATTATAACAGTTATAATATAATAAACAAAGACCCTAATAAAGCATTTTAGACCAAATAACTAGCAGGTGGTGTACCCTTTCAGAACAAAATACGTACCTTCTTTCACTTGAGATACATTTAAGTTTGGTGCTTTGATTGTTAATTCTACAGAAATCTGCTGTTTTGCAGTCCACTGCATTAACATTATTATTATTATTATTTATTTAACTCCATATTTATTTTTAACCAAACTGACCATGCATTTGTCTGATGGGTTACTCCACCTGTCAATCATGGCCATCTGATACCGGGGAAAAGATCCGGCTTCAGACACACTGGTCTTGTTTTGTCAAAGGGTGTGGTTCTGGTTGGACAGGTAACCTTTAAACAATGAAGCCCTCAGTGCCCCGACTCACTGTGTGATGAGTGGAGCTGTGACTGAGTGTTTGATGAGTACAGGCAGAGACACCATCTCACTGAGCTGCAATGATGAAGAGTCTGGGGCCATGTGCAGAGCCTGTGCTGTGTGCACAGCCCAGGGGCCGTGCGTGATGGGCTTCAGCAGCTGACACTCTGGAGACGAGGCTGCACATAGACAGGACAGGAGAGAGGAGACAGGTGAGAAGAGACAGGTGAGAGGACACAGGAGAAAGGAGCGAACAACCAAGAGAACAACCAACAAAGAGACAGTGAAGACAGAGAACTATTGATACTTTGCAATGACATCAAGATGGTGGGACTGCATTTACTGTATGTCTATGGCAAAATGTACAGCAGTTATCATGGTGACACAGTGCACACATTACCAAACACAGCCAGATGCATTTTTAGATTTTCTGAAAAAATTCTAAATGGATTTAAACAACGCATTTTCAGAAGCCTCTGATCAATATGAGCATTCATTAGGTGTCAAACAGGAGTAAGAGAGCTTCTGACAGGACAGTACCTCCAGTTAACTTTAGAGTTAACTGTAATGTATCAACAGGCCTCCAAGAGTAGAATTTGAATGGTCATTATTACAAATGGTGCATGTAAATATGTGTGTGGTATTGCAAGACAAATCAGAGATTCCTTTTTAATCTCAGACCTGAGATTTCTACCTTCACACAATTCCTGGACAAATGAGGGAGTACAGCATCTGATTAAACAAACATTTTGATGTGTGACACTGCCTAATATTATGTCTACAACCATAAATAAATGTCACAGTATTGGCAAACAGTTTTTCTTTTGCTATGCGGCCCCTGGTGGAAAAAGTTTGGACATGGCTGATTTATCTTGTGAAATATTTCATATAATTCAATCTAAATTTTAAAAATGAATCAAATTTGATGAACCAAATGAACATTTAACATGTTTGCACTTGTTTGTCAAGCGTGCCGACATTAAGAAGAAGCCCTTGCATTTGTCTTAAGATAATTGATTTCATTTGGAGAAATGGCCTTGCAGCTATGTTTACGTTGCACATTAAATTAATTTCTGTTAATGACACAATGCTTAAATGCTGTAATGAGTAATAACCTGCTATTATAAATAATGTCACTGCATAAATTACTACAAACTTGAGCACTGCTTGATCCTCTACAAAGAGTTTAATTTCAGCAATAGCTGAGGCTTGTTTTAGTTTTACCCCAGTTTCTAAAAACATCAGTGGGTCACAGCAACGCAGTACACATTCTTAACTGACCTATATTCAAGACAGAGAATTAATCTGGATATTGCCATGTTTAACTTTTAATATAGTGTATTTTTAGTTTACCCTCAGGCTTCAAATGACATCTATTAAATGAGGTATTTAACATCAATTAGGATGGAACATAAGGAAAAATATCAAATTCCATATTCCTGAAAACTAGAATGCAGTTCACGGTTCACACAGACTGAAATATGATCTACGAAACTAACACAAGAATCCATGGCACTTCAAAGCCTGTTTGTAGAGCTCAAAACTACTGATTTAACTTGTTTTATAAATAAAGGAGACTCCCAATATTTTGTTGTTTACAGGATATAGCCTAAAGTCACTGTAATGTTAGTGTTTCTTTATATGCACTATTAACTAAAAGTGGTCCAATTGAATAATTGATAATAACGCAATGGTTGTTGTGAAGATATTCACAATTACAATATCTGGTATGTAGTCTACTGAAAACTATTTAAAAAGGCTGAGCTCATTAAAATAGAAACAATAAAATAACTTGATCAAGAGTCTAATGAGGAGAAAATTCTGTTTGTCGTCTGGACAAAAGTTTGTTTGGTTGAAGACATTTCGCAGCTCACCCAAGCTGCTTCTTCAGTTCTGGTCAGACGCTGGTGGATACTTCCTTATATCTGCAGGGAGGAACTAACTAACTGAAAATAACACACACACTTGTTTGTTTGTTTGTTAGTTTGGCCTATTGACCTGTGCAGGGTGTGGGGTCTAATTAGCAGAACAATTCATGGCCATAATGGAGCTCCCACACCTCTGGACCTGACCTGACTACACCTGTTGTTCTCTTGTTTGTTCTGAATTAGGTTTGAGGATGGAGTTGTAAATAGGAGATAGATGGTTTCTGAGGCCTCCATTTCTGTTTAGAGAAGGATTCTCTTTCTTAACAAAAATGGCTTCTTTCTCTCCCCTCTCAAACCAATTTTTCTCTCTGGCTAAAATCTGTACCTCACTGTCCTCAAATGAGTGGCCTGTGGCTTTTAAGTGGAGATGTACAGCAGACTGCTGCTGCTGCTCTCTCATCTGTGTCTAGAACTGGAGAAGCAGCTTGGATGAGCTGCAAAACGTCTTCAACCAAACTAACTTTTGTCCAGTCGACAAACTGAATTTTCTCCTCATGGATTCTACCTGGACGATTGAGGGATTCTTCACACATCAAGAGTCTAATGTTATATTTCTGCACTTTTAAACTTCAAGCACAACATTTAGGTGTGTTTTGTCAGGTTTCTAATGGATTCTCATAAAATTGTGTACTAAACTTCTATAAAAGAAATAAATAAGATGTATACAAACCCATAGCATTGTAGCAGTCTTCATAGTGCTCCGCTTGGTACTGTGAGGACAGGGCAGAGAGATACTGCTGCTCGGACATGTCTTGAGGGGACAGAGCCCACCCCGATGCCCCCCATCTAGCCTCCTGCTCCCCTGCCCAGCCGGACAGAGACACTGAGGAGCAGATGGGACCATTATGTACTGAGAAATTATATGCTGAAACACACAGAAATTACTTGTACATTGTCTTGAACTAACACACCAACACAGTACATATGGCATTATAATGTCTTTAAGGGAACATTTGTGCAAAAAAGAACTAATTACTTTGCACTTTGACCATATTCCACCCTTTCTTTATCAAAAACATAACCAGAGTTGTGTTAGTTCCCTCTTGAAAGCTCAAAAGACTTTGCTCCACTGCATGAAGTCATCTGATGGTAATCCATAACTCTCATGTATGTTTATTAAGTGAAAGCACCCTCACAAGACTTAACCAACTTCAATGCTAAAACCCAGCAGCTATTGTTTTTGGCTTTGTTTAAACTGTATTGTTCCTCTGCAGTAATTTTGAATACAGACAAAAAGGAAATTTTAGATCAACGGTGTCAAAACTATGGCCCCCAGGAATCTTGGTGAATTGGCTCAAATTGTTATAATTACCAGTAATGCTTTTTATAGCAAGTTCAATATTCGCTATGATCATAACATTAAAGAACAAACGTTTTGGCGTGAAACAGCCTTATATTAAGGTTTCAAACCCGAATAATGATGCGGTGGTCAAAACAGGTTGATGATTAACTGTTTTGACCAGCAGTTTTTGGCCCTCTGCAATTCAAAAAGCAGCTCTCAGAAAAATAGTGGTGTTGATATTTTTCAAACATATTCATGGGTTTCTGAATTTTTTTTAATTTTGAGGATCTTTCCCATTTTAAAGATATCAGTGTAATCAATATAGCAATTAGGGATGGGCATTCGATGAAATTTTCTTAATCGATCGTCGGAAGAATTAACGATCGATTCGATTAATCATTAACGTTTTTATATTAAAATGATCATCATTATTATTACTATCTGCACTACTAATCTGCATAAATAAATTCAACTTTACGACATATAAACAGTAACCACTCTAGAGCCACATCAGCCCCTTTTAGATTATAATGTGTTTAATTCAGTTTTGCGCAACTCTCACCGAAACGAAACTTAAAACTGCATCGCTAATTTGCATAAACTAAGCAAAGATAAAACTAAAGCTCTTGTGTCGCTGATGCGGTCAATTTCTGTTGGATTAAAAAACATGACTCAGTGGAATACAGGTTAGTGTGACCAGATTTGCGTTTGTCAAAACCAGGACACCGTACGGGGGGTGGGAGGTGGGGACTCGTCATCGACATTGAGCGACTCTCACCTGGCAAAACTTTTTCCCACTGGACACCGAAACATATGTTCCTGCTTTATACACTGTGCACATGGACTCTCACTTGTCCCGAACGCAACAGAAAGCGTGGAATTTCTTGTACAAGTCATTGTTAAATACGCATTTGTGCTTCGGTACGTTGCGGACTGACTGACTGTGTGTGTGTTTGCTCGCGCCTTTACAGCAACCTACATTCAGTTTGTCGATTAAAATGAACGTAATCGATGAAATTCTTAATGATCAATTATCGATTAATCGACTAATCATGCCCATCCCTAATAGCAATAGTTCCAATTTCTCATCCATCAGAAAATAAATGTATAAAGTCAAAGGAAAGGCAAACAAAGTAGTCTAAAAAAAGACAACAATGCTTAAAGAGGGTCTATTTTACTTCAATGGGGTATTAACTGCTAACACATATTTACATCACCAACCTTTATATTTTGGAAATTTTATATTCGCCGACATTAACATGTTTTATAGTTCCACTTTTGTTCCTGAATCTGAGTCTTCCCCCTCTATGCTCCACGAGGCAAGTCACTCCCCCTTCAGAGTGCCATCACAACATAATCAGCGTGCATCCCGCTAATGAAACTACTGCACATCTAAAACCACTCAGGCATGCTGAGGGAACAACACTCATGGTAGAAAAAAAAAATCAATCTGATTTTGCATAGTACCCCATCTTTAATACATGATCTTTAAAACTTTATTATAACCATTATTGACTCGTGGAGACTACTGTAGAAAGTTACCTTCAGTTTCTTTGTCCCTGGATGCCTGGTCACCTCCTCTCTCTTTGCTCTTCACAACGCAGCCGACTCCAAGAGAAGAGTCTGATGAATGTCCAAAGGCACTTCTCGAAAGTGGACTTTGAACTGGACCGGATGTGGACACAACACAACCAACGCCTAAACTGGAGTCTGACGAATGGCCATACGTGCTGCCAGGTAAGGGAGGTTTTCTGGGCTCTACTCCAGCTACTATGCACCCTATTCCTAATGCTGAATCAGAAGAGTGTCCAAAAGTACTTCCTGGTAGCGGAGATAGCATTGTTTCTGGTTGAGAAACTACACATCCGACTCCTAAACTGGAGTCCGATGAGTGGCCATGAGCGCTACCAAGTAAGGGGGATTTTTTGGGTTTAATACCTGCTACTACGCACCCAGCTCCTAAAGTTGAATCAGAAGAATGTCCAAATGTACTTCCAGGTAGAGGGGATAAAGTTGGTTCACTTCCCAAAATCGTGCAGCCTGGTTGGAGCATGCTATCCGAAGCGTGCCCATGCTTGCTCCATCTTGGTCTAGCTTGTGTTACATCAGACACAAACTCGCCAATTTTGATATTAGCATAGGAGGAGTGACCGTGGATGTTAGCTGTAGGAAGAGGCGCCACAAAATCCGAAACATTTTCCCCTATTTTGATATGCGAATCAGACGAATGCCCGAGGACATTTTGGGAAGGTAAAGATGGTGCAATGTCTGAAACTAAATCTCCTAATTTGATATTGGAATCTGAGGCATGACCAAGAATGTATGGTGATGGGAGTGGTGCTGTTATGTCTGATACGTTTTCAACTATTTCAATTTGTGAATCACAAGAATGCCTGTATGTAATTGAAGGCAATATGGCATCTATATTGGAAGTAAACTCCGCAATTTTACTATCTGAACAGAAATTTTGACTTTCGGGTAAATTTATGAGGACTTTATCAGTTGATTCCTCTGTTGAGCTTGCGTCTTTCAAATTGTCCATTTCAAGAGTCTCTTCTTGTGCACTGGGAGAAGTTGGTGGTAGTTTTGACCCAGTGAATGTAATTTCAGATGCTAGAGACCCATCCTCTTGCTTTGGTTCTGACATTGAGAAATTTATGTCAATCAAATCATGTGGTTTATCTCCAGAAATTTCACTTTTTGGAGAATCCTGAGGTGTGAATTGACCAAGCCGGAAACTAGGTTTTGTATCTTGCCCAAACGGACTAGCTTTAGGGCAAATATCCTGCATTGATGATACATTCTCTCCAAGAGGAATATGCGAAAAGGATTCATGGTTTTTGTCAGGTCCAGGTTCAGTTCCTGAATCAGATTTAAATTTGGGTTGGACTTGGCTGGTCATACCTTCAAGTGGACTAAAGGGGGAGCTGAAGTCGTAGTCAACCAATGGGAAGGTAGGGCATGTTTGAGGTAAGTTTGAGCCAATGTCCTGTAAAGCTGAGTCCACCTCAGCACTGTCCGGATTTGGGGCTTTAGGGAGAAAGTAATTTATATCAATGCTTTCAAAAATCAGGTTAGGGTCCATGGAAGGTGTGGTGGGGTCTGGATAGGGTTGCATTTCTGTTTGTGGAGTTGGGGCATATTCTTGGGTTTCTTCATGCTGCTTTTCATGTTCTTCAGGATGGACCTCTTTTGGAAATTTCTAAAATGGAACAAAAATGTACACAATCAAATTTTGCAGTGGAGTGGCATAATTCTAGAGCAGTGTCATTATTTGACTATTTGAATTTGATGTGCTGTGCATAATCTCTTTAATGTAACCCCTGAACTTTGGCCCAGACTGCCTGTTAGCATTTGCTAATGATGCCGTTTGTCTTTTTTCTTACCTGTGCTGATTGGGGTATGGCCGGTTGAGCTGAATGTAAAGGTGGGAACAGATCTATTGGAGGTCTCCCTTGGCCTCGAGGATATTTCTTCACTAAGTCCTAAACACACAATAAATTAGGAATTTTAGTATTGTGACACTAGTCACGTTCACGCCATATTTTTATTGTGTTCACTATTTAATGCTATCTAGCAGAGATAAAAATTACCCTACTGTTTCCACATATAACTTTTAAAGAGTTTGTAACCTGTATTTGTTGCTCATCTTGTGTTAAAAACTGCATGCGTGCTTCATGGAGCCTCATCCTCTGCACCCGCCACAGCGCCCTCCTCTCTCTTAGTGCTGCTTCCTCTGACAGACGGCTGTACTGCGTGATCAGCTCCTTCCTGCAATCCAAGAGAGAAAAAATATATATTTGGCATCAAGGTTAATAGCTCAAGGTGTGTGATAAACTGTTAAATGGCAAAATTATGATGATTATTATAAAATGTTAAAACCAAATCTTCTATATTTCGTCTGCGTTCTAAAAATAATTGACCTAATTTGTTTCAATTTCCTCTCCTCATAATTATCTGCAATTTTACTTATTTGAATATCACCATAACCAGAAAATACACAGACCTGTATCCTGGCATTATGCTCATCTCCATAGTAATAGACAAGATTAATGAAATAGTATAAACATTGAAGGTAATGCCATAAGGTCTCAATGGACACAAACAGGTGGCCGTCCCTACACCAGAAGTTACCCCTTTAACGAGACCTAAAGTGATCAAATTAAACTGAATATATTTGAGCTATTACTAGAAAACTATTTCTCAGAACCTATGCAGCATTAAAATGATCCAGATTTAAACACAAGTTATATTTTTTGCTAGTTTACAGTACCAGCTGTGCAGCTAATTTGTTTGGATTCATTAAAACTTAAATTAAACAACAATATCAGTGTAATGTATAGCAGGAAGCCCACCAGTGTGAACACAAATTTGTAGTTGTCAAAATGGCTTGTAGCTGTGTTGTTACCCACATATAGCAAGTGCAGCAAATTGTTCTATATTTAATTTTAAATTAATATTTTATGGCTTTTCCTGGTAATACATACTAAACTATTACATAAATAGATTACAAAGGTACAATAATTTCCTCTACAAAACAAAACAAACTCTCCTTTTTAATCTTGAAATTGTTATTTCATCTTTCTTCTCTTTAAACTATGAACAAAAGCCCACCTCTTCATAGTGATATTTCATCATAAAAAGGCAGCAGAGCTTTTCGTTTAGAAAAAGTGCTATATTATTGAACCCTACATGAAGAACCGCAAGTAAGTACACAGCCAACGGTAGGGCAGGTACACTGGTCTTTCTGTGTAATATTGATGACTGTGGTGACATGCACACTCTAAATCTCATTATCATCACATTTCTTTATATTATAAGGATATTAAAATTAGTGCTGTCATGCGATTAAAAAAATTGAGAGATTAATTAATTATGATCTGTAATTAATTAATCTAATTAATCTCTTTTTAATCTCACCTAAAAATTGCTGAGAAAAGCCTTCAATTTGAGGTATTTTCATTTAAATTCATTATTACATTATTGTGGCAGATCAAAAGACTGATATAGAACAAAAAAATAGTGACTTTATAAAGTCATTTATTGTTTAACAAATTTTAACAGATGCAGTCACTTACATTCCACAGTATCATCATCATTATTATTACTATTACTAATCTGCAGTGTTGGGAAGGTTACTTTTAAAATGTATTCCCCTACAGATTATAGATTACATACCCCAAAATGTAGTTTGTAACTTAATCCATTTAATTACTTAAAGTGAGTAACGTAATTTGAATACTTTGGATTACTTGATATTGTCATGCTTTTTAAAACTACATGAATGTAGCAACCGCATCCTGCAACTGTTGTTCTTGTTTGTTCTCTTCAAATTGGCTGTTGAGCCCAAGTCTCCATGAATAAGAAACTGTTTGCTGTAAAGTAGCAAAGACGAGGAAATCTGAACATAATAACTTTTGTCTACTTAAAGACAATAAAAAGTCCAGTCTTTCCTTAACCATATTAAAAATATTATTGATAGAGAAATGCTTTATATATGAGATCACTGGTTTTAGTCCTCGTTTAGACCTGCTTTAGTCCTACTTTAGTCCTAGTTTAGTCCTGGTAAGGGGTGAGAGTCCTGGTTTTAGTCCTGGTGTTAGTTCTGGTTTAGTCCTGGTTAGTCCTGGTTTAGACCTGGTTTAGACCTGGTTTAGACCTGGTTTTAGTTCTGGTTTAGTCCTGGTTTAGACCTGGTTTAGTTCTGGTTTAGTCCTGGACTGGGTTAGTCCTGGTTTTAGTATTTGTGTTAGTTCTGGTTAAGAGGCGCACAGGAGGAAGCGCGGTTTACGCAGGGTACGCGAGAAAACATACGCGGCGCACGGGAGCACGTCGGTGTCCGCGCAGTAACTACGGAAGGAAACGTGGTCTGCGCGTTCTCAGGTTAGTGACGATGATGAAGGTGTGTGTTTGTGTTTGTGTGTTTTTGTGTGCGTGTCCCCTCATGTGGCAGGTCACTATAGGACAGTAGTGCAGACATCATGAGCCTATGCAGGTTGTTTTCACATGTGTTCAAATGTGTTTTTTTTTGTGTGCGTGTTGTTGTCCCAACAACACATAAAAACAGATTTTATAATAAAGCAACTCGCATACAGAAACAATAAAGTTAGAGATTAAAAATGAGATTAACGCGATTAAAAAACATAACGCGCTAAATATGACTGTAATTAATTAATCGCAATTAACGCGATAATTTGACAGCCCTAATTAAAATTACATGTAAACAACAGCAAAATCATTGCTGTCTCCTGCCTCTGATTACTCCCGCCTCTGATTACTCACATCAGCAGTTTACATGTTATTTAATCATCTTAAATGTCCAAAAATACAATAATGATCAGATTTCGGTTTGCATAGCTACAGATAAACAAGGAGTCGATATAAATACATACTCAAATATTGTATACCTGGCTTGTTGCTCCAGTTGTTGCTCTAGGGCCTGTAGTCTCTTCTCTCGGTCTCTCAGCTCTCGAGCAAAACTAAAATCATCCTCTTCCTGTTTGTTGTTAGCTGCAATCCGCCACTGAAAAACATGTATACAGATAATTATAAACTGTAATTATTTTGTTGTTATAACATTGTTATAAAACATTTATAGCAGCACAAAGAGTCAAACTACAGAAAATTACCATTTCAAACAAAAAATAATGTTAATTTGAGGTTTTTGTGAACTTGATCCTGATTTTAATTGTTTATTTGAGTCACTGTTATTGTAAGTGAAATATATAGTACATATAATGTGTATTATTCATTCTCTCCTCTAGGGATGGGCATGATTAGTCGATTAATCGATAATTGATCATTAAGAATTTCATCGATTACGGTCATTTTAATCAACAAACCAAATTTAGGTTGCTGTGCATAGCGTAGGATGACCAAACGTCCATGTCAGGGGACAAACGGGTCCGGACATGTGTCTCTCTCCACTCAGAAGGAGCAAGCAGACATTCAGTCAGCCTGCAACGTGCCGAAGCGCAAATGCGTATTTAACGATGACTTGTACAAATAAATTCCACGCTTTCCGTTCCAGTCGGGACAAGTGTGAGGCCATGTGCACAGTGTACAAAGCAGGCACACGGTGTCCAGTGGGAAAAAGCTCACCAGGACACCGAAAACATGAAAAAGCTGTGCCAGGTGAGAGTAGCACAATGTCGATGACGAGGTCCCACCTCCCACCCCCGTACGGTGTCCTGGTTTTGACAAATGCAAATATGGACACACTAACCTGTATTCCACTGAGTCGTGAAGCATCAGCGCACAAGAGCTGTTATTTTATTTTTTTATTTTTTTTCTCGCTTAGTTTATGCAAATAGCCATGCAGTTTAAAGTTTCATTTTTGTGAGACTTTATGAGAGGTTTATATGTCGTAAAGTTGAATTTATTTATGCAGATAGTAATAATAATGATGATAACTTTAATATAAAAACGTTAATGATTAATCAATAATTGATCGTTAATTCTCTCAACAATCGATTAAGAAAATTTAATCAAATGCCCATCCCTACTCTCCATATTCTGTGGTAGAAAGCCCCTATTATAGCCAAAGTTATCCTGAGGCTGCCAATCTGCGCCACCGGCCCCTTTGTCCATCACCAAAGACATGATGTCTTGCCTAAAAACACAGCAACAGTCCACACTAGATCCACTGCTGCCCCACTGCGACACCTGATATTCCCAGGAGACCTCTAACTCCATGCACATGTGTACAAATACTCATGCTACAGACTTTGAAGGCTCTCACATCGTGCTGTGTTCCTACCTCCTGCTCCTGCTCCAAGTGCAGCTGTAGCTCCTCAAAGCGCTCCCTCTTTTTGGCCTCCTCTGCCAGACGCTGTGACACCTGGCGCCCTGCAGGAGGCAAGAGGGCACAGTGAGATCATACCCCCCACATGGTGAAGAACAGAACTTGTCAGTATCAAATAATAACAGTGCCATCTGCTTATGTTACACAGAGAGAGTAGGGTACAAGATGACAATATAAATCTTCTGTGCTCTCTGCTCAAACACAAATACTTTTACACCCTCTCCTCCCTTTTAGTAGAGCTGTTAGTGACCAAAATAGTTCACTTTTATAGAACAAGCAGGAAACTTTGCAAGATTAGTAACACCCCCAGGACTAATATTTCTGGATATTGAACCAAGTCTAATTCAACACAGGAGCTGAGAACTGCACATGTCACAAAATGGACTATATGAAAAAGAGGCTGGCATAAAAACACTGCTAATCCCTTTCTTATAGTCTAATTTGCTTAGTTCTCCATTTTGTTATGTTTAACAACTATTTTTTCTAAACTCCACACCATTAAGGAGGTCAAGTGACCATTTTCCTTGAGAATGTAAGGGTTGTGTGGGTTCATGGTGGCTGAAATTCAGGTTAATACAATATTTTATCTTTCAAGGCCATATTTATTGGGTTTTTGATAACAAAAACCATTTAACCATGTCTAAAGATCTGCAAGTGCCACATCATATTTCATAATGATAATTAAATGCTGCATGAAAGCGAGGCTTAACCCCAAAACACAGAACAGAGATCTACCTTAAATTGCTAAACTTACTCAAAGTGCCCCTAAGTGCAGCTGCTGCCACATTTGCATGAACCTGTACATACCAAATGTGCCTTTGCACACTTGCATCGCCCAGCAAAGGTGACTCTTCATCCACACTTGATAAGTTCATAGCATGCGTTCTTTGCATGGGGGAGCATGGTCCACAAAGGTAACCAGTGACTGCAATCATGCTTCCATTCCCAGTCTGCAGGGCTGGGGAGATCTGGTGTCTTAAAATACTAAAATACAGTACTTTTAATCTTGCACTGTATGACATTAAACATATCAGTCTTGTGTTTATTCAGTTAAGGATTGAAAATGTGTTTATTGCTCAAATACATAAAATGCATACTCTTCCATGTCACCAGGGAGATGGACAGGGTTAATGTCATACTGTGAAAGCAAAGCAATAACTTCTCCATGGAGACAAGCAGGTATTTTACCTTCTACTGGAAATATTACATTGTGCATCTTTAAAGACGTTAAATTGCATTGTCCTTTTACATAGCCTGTATATCACACATTACACAGCTGTTTAAGGCAATTTTTTTATTAGACTTTAAATTCAACATTTGAAGCTAAAACATGGTAAATTTGTGGTCCTAATAATGGGTTTATATCTTTATTACAATCCATATCTCACTGCAGTACAGGTGTGAACAGAGCCTCCTCTTTAGATTAGATTATAGTCTGAACATCTACATTCCAGACTGAGAGATCGCAAAGAAAATACTACACCATCACAAAACCATTTCGAATCTCGCCTTAATTTGGTTATAATCTCAAATCACCATCTCCACAGTTTCAAAGGTGTTCTCAGTCTGGTGTGGGATTACTGGAATGAGCAGTCCACCTCTGCTGTTGTCATTATTGTTATTATGATACTGTGAAGTGTTTTAGGGGGGTAAATTAATTTGGTGATGGTTGTGATTTGTTCGTGGCACACGCCAGATTTAAATCCGTCGCCATGATCCCTTAAAAGAGAAGGTAAAATAAGATGCTAACATTCTAACACTCATTTATTATGTAAGGATAATAAAATGCAAGGTCATTTACACACTGGCAATTTGAATATTAATACCTATTTTTTAGACATTTAGGGGGAGGAGAGAGAAATTAAAATACATAAAACTATGTTCATGAAGTTTTACATTTGCCTTAAAGTGGGACTTAACACCTAAATTTCGCCCACAAACACATTTCAAAGCTGATAAACTGAGTGGTACCTGGAGGACTAAAGAAGAGAGTGAAAGGAGAGAGGGGCGGGGCTAGGGGACATAAGGAACAGTGTGATTGGTGTAACAGGCATCCACACTACAAACTCCACCCCTATAGCCAGGGATTTGTGAACAGAAAGAAACACCTGGCTGTAATCAGTCCTGCATCCTCATGCAGGACTCACATAGTACTTGATACCACAGAGGCCACTGTCACTTACGAATTTTTAACCAGATTATTTTGCAAATTTGCCTAATTTGCTCTAAAATGACCAAAAAAGCACTAGAAATAGTAAATAATAGTATTAAAGATGCACTGTGCAACTTTTTTGATTCGGGGGTCCATCACCTGCTTGTTTCTATGGGGATGTCCTTGAATATTATACAGTATGAAATTAAACAGCTCTGCTTTACATTTATTATGTGATAATTAGGTCCGAGCGCCAGAGGCTGGTGAAGGGCCCATTAGTATTGCAAAGCAATGCTCCAAGTGGCCCGAAAGTGAAATGGGTGACGTGACTCACCCGTAGTGACCAGGGACCCTCGCCATGACATAGCAATGCGTCACAGGTTTCCGAAAATGTATAGTTTGTCGGCCCAAAAAAAGCAGAACATTGTTGTCGTATCAGAATATTATTAGGCCCGAGCCCCGACAGGGCGTAGGGCCTATTGCTTCCGCTACGTGGAGCAAATGGGGCGACGAGCGCATGGCCGAATTAGAGGACGACATGCAGCTTTGTCCTCTGTCTCCCCCGGCACGAACAGCAGTATCCCAGTAACCCATGCCCAAGACCTGAGCCATATTTATCACTGCTAAAATGAATGAAAGTCAACAGGAGGTTAGGGGGCGACTCCGACGAGATTGTGCAGACGCACCCGTCACTCACCAATGACCCCACGGTGACGTGGAGAAGGTCGAGAGCTTTCAAAAAATGTATAATATGTTGTTCTAATGTTTTCGGATACACTGTTTTTGCTAAAAATATTATTAGGCCCGAGCGCCAGAGGCTGGCGAGGGGCCTATTAGTATCGCAAAGCAATGCTCCAAGTGGCCTGAAAGTGAAATGGCGTGACGTGACTCTCCTGTAGTGACCAGGGACCCTCGCCATCACGTAGCAATGCGCCCGAGGTTTCCGAAAATGTATAGTTTGTCAGCCAAAAAAAAAGCGGAACATTGTTCTTGTATCAGAATATTATTCTTTCTTATTATTTTTCTCCTAACCAACTCACCCATTTTTCACCCACTGAACAATGATGAAAAGTCCTGGAAATTTTGCCATCTGGTAAAACTCGCGCTTCTCTAAGTTTTGGCTATTTCCATTTTCCAAAAATAAATAAAATGGCTCGTCAGCGCCCCCAAATAACTCAAAAATGCATTAGGGAATACAAATGACACAAATAAAAATCTGAACGTACAATCATGAAATTTGACACAGAAGTCGATCATGACAAGACAAGAAAAAAATATTATTACACCAACACCGTGCGCTCCACCAGGGGACAGTAATATTGGATTAAGTTTTGCTTTTACGAACTCCTCCGAGGGCGTTCACCTGAACGAGCTCAAATTTGGTCCACGTTATCTCAAGAGGTGGAACATCAAAAGTTATCCAAATTGTTCACACACGTCTTACGGTCTCTGAGCAGTGAAGCCAATAAAAATGCACACAATTTTGGAGATTTACAAATTGCTCCCAATTGCTCAAACGAACTCCGATTTCAATGAAATTTGAAACAGTTGTTAAACTCTCTGCCCTTAACCTACTCATTTAAGATGTGGTGTTACAATAGCGATTCCATTCCATTCATAGTTATTCCATTGGTGAAATTGACAAATTCTGGCACAAACTTTGGCCGATTTCACTCAAATTTTAATCGTGGGTTCACACCCCGACCCTGAACAGATTGATGTAAAAAAAAAGTGGGTGCAATAGCGCCCCCTAGAAAATTTGTGTGGAAAAATAAGGTTTTATTTGTCATAAATACACAAAATTTGGTATCCACATTTGTGATATGGTCTCGATTAAAAAACTCAATGATGTCCAGACCACATTTACATTGTTTTGCCATGGCAACAAGCTAAAATTCTGTCCTTGCCAATGAGATGTCCTTACACAAACTTTGGCGTAGCCAAACCAAATTTAGTAACCAGATGAATCATGGCAAAAAGAACAAAAACGTATATTGTGACCACACCCCTTTACAAACCGGAAGTCTGCCATCTTGGATTTTTTTTTTCTTTTTCAATAAACACATGCAAATATTTTGAAAAATGTATGGGTTAGGTTAAGAGTTTGGGTTAGGGTTATTAGGGTCAGTGGGAGGTGCAGCGTTTTGCATTGTGTGGCATTTGCGGGACGTGGTGTAGGCACGTGCGAGGGCCGATCATATTTTAACATTATTTTCCAAAAAAGGCAGTTTAAGCAGTAATTTAGCTCCCAGCCTCGTTTCTGTGTCATCCATTTTGTGACATGCGCAGTACTCTGCTCCAGGTTCTGGTTCCATATCCAGAAATGCTGGTCCTAGGGATATTTCCATGCTTGCACTGTAAAAGTGAACAATTGGGCACTTTTCTGGTCCTTAACAGCTCCACTATTTGGACAGCTTTTGTTAGGTTCTGCTTGACTAAAGAAAGAAGTCTCTACTAGGGCCCGACCAATATGGATTTTGTTGTGGCTGATATGAAACCGATAAAATGGGAATTGGAGCTGCCGATAGCCGATATAATCGCCAATATATTTAGTGATGTAAACATTCACTGTAAATCTTGAATTGTTTAAAATACTTAGCTAGTGGATTTTAAATTAGGTTTATTTAGGCAACATTTATTGTTATTCTGCCTCTTTACGTCATATTTACAGACAGTAGATTGGCCTAATGGCATTTTTGCATCACATTCTAGCTACTAGTGATGAGTATTCCAGTTCTTTTTAGAGAACCGGCTCTTTTGGCTCGGCTCACTAAAACGAGCTGGCTCTTTCGGCTCCCAAGCAGCTCTTCAGATTGTTTAGTTGCAAGCAGGACTAAAGCATGTCTAAAGAAGGACTGAACCAGGACTGATCCAGGTCTAAAACAGGACTAAAACAGATCTAAACCATGTGTAAAACAGGACTAAACCAAAACTGAACCAGGACTGAGTGTCGGGACTCGATCTCTATCTCTCTCCCTCTCCCTCTATCTCTCTCAAGCCCAAAATTAGTCCTGGTTTATTTATTTTATGCTGAACTACAGACAAACATGCACATTATTTCTCTCCTATGCACACGCATGTTTCTGAAAGTTTCATTTTCAGCCGCTGCCACTGTCAAACTACCACAAGTCTGCACACGACGTGAAGAGAAAAAAAGTGAGAGAAAGAGAGAGGGTGAGAGAAAGAGAAAACACTCCCAATAAGGATCAGGCTCCCGTTGTTCGCTTCAAAGAGCTGGCTCTAAGACTCCTTTAGTTCGCGACCGACCCATCACTACTAGCTAGTAAAGAAACTACTGCTATTAGCCTTTAGCTATAAATTCGTGCACGCCGTGGTAATTAATTATATGCACAAATGTCATAATTCACACGTCTATTCACAGCTCATTTACATATCAATGCAGGTTCAGTAACAAATATATACGGCCAATGTAGTCAATTTACAATCGGCCAATAGAAAACAGCCTGTTTAACCAATAACAAATAACCAAAACTAGTTTTAAAGTCGACATATACGCATATAATTAATTACAGCAGGACGCATGCATTTACAGCTAAAGGCTAATAGAGGTAGTTTACTTTCTTTACTAGCTAGTAATGATGGGTCGGTCACGAACGAAATGGCTCTTAGAGCCGGCTCTTTGAAGCAAACGCCAGGAGCCTGATCCTTATTGGGAGTCGTGTTTTCTCTTTCTCTCACTTTTTTTCTCTTCACGTCGCGTGCAGACTCGTGGTAGTTTGACAGCGGCAGCGGCTGAAAATGAAACTTTCAGAAATATGCGTTTGCATATGTGACACACAGTAATGTGTTTTCACATTATGTTTTATTTTTGTGTATGCATTGGTAGTAAGTCATTACTTAAATTGCCTCCAAATTAGCAATTTAAGTAATAACTTTATTTAACCTGTAATTACACCCTCACGCCAGTAGGTGGCGCATGACTCCTCGAGACAGTATCGTGAGGTCAGAGGTCCTCCTGTCCAATATGGCAGAAGCGAGGCAAAGAGGAACAGCGCGATTGCTTGTCTCATTATTTCCTTGTGTTTTACAGAAACATTTAATCTGCCCAACAGGCCCAGAACTTGGGTCTGTTACAGATTCTTGGTGGCCCGTACGGGGATTGGTTCCACATCATCGGGGCTGATCCTCATCCAACAACCCTACTGAAGAGCTGACGTGGTGTTAAGCAGAGAAGCTGCTATTCCACTGAGAGAAACGATCTTGCCGAACGTGACCTACTGCAGAGCTCCGGAGGATCATCATGGCTGACACTGAGAGGAAGAACCTGGTGTGGAACATCAGGAAAAGCCTGCTCACACTGCTGCCTGATCAACTCTTCCAAATAGCTTCCAATGTGGGCGCTGGACCAGGCAAGGATCCAGAGTTGTCAAGTGGAGATGCAGAAGGATGCTTTGAGCACATCAGTTCCTTCATGTACAGCAAAACTTTATTAGAAGCTGAGGACAGGGGGATGGGAGAGTTGTTGGCTTTAAAAGGACATTATAGATGACCTCCTGCATCCGCCCAGTGGTGGGATAGCTGCTGTTGAGGCCACTGGGGGGGCACCACAACAGGTTCTTGCCACACCTCCTTCGTTTGAGAGCCATGAGCCAGACACTTTGCAACCAAGCACGGACAATAGTACTACTAATGTTGGTTTGTCACATGATGATGTCCTTAAAATTATTTCTGACTATGAGAAAGTTAGCAAAACTTTGCATGGTTTAGTGTCAAGCCCCACAATCCAACCTGCTGAAAAAGTACACACCCCACAACTTGATACCAGACCTAATGCCAACCCCGTTGTCTCCCTCCGAGATTTATCTTTCCTGCCAAGGCGTGAGTTTAAAGTTCAGGGGGGCCAGATCGGGGATCACACATCTGATATTAGCTATAACAGTGTCTGTAGACAGATAGAGGAAGGCATAAAGGAACACTTCACAGAGTCAGAAATTGTGAGGGGCGTGCTAAAGATTATTAAACCTGGAGATTTCAAAGACATGTTAGTTAACAAAGATGACATGACAGTTGCCGAGCTGAAGGGGTTCTTGCAGTCACATCTTGGTGAGAGGAATAGCACTGAGTTGTTTCAGGAGCTGATCTGCGCAAAACAAAGAGACAATGAAACAACACAACAATTTCTCTATCGTGTGATTGGCCTAAAACAAAGAATCCTTTTCGAGTCCAAAAAGTTAGAGTCCGAGATTAAGTACACGCCAGAAACAGTTCAAGGTGTCTTCCTGCATACAGTTTATCAGGGCATAGGGCACAAGGACAATGACGTTAGGAGAGAACTAAAGCCGTTACTTGCAGATCAAACTGTCACTGACGAGACAATTTTAAAACATGTCATGAAAGTGACCAGTGAAGAAAGTGAGCGTCACCGTAGGTTAGGCCCTACACAAAGACAAAAACATGCCAATGCTCATGTCGCACATGTGGATGAAGTGAAGACAAAGCAGATAAAGAAAGAGACTGTAGACCAGAAACCTAAAACTGATAGTGTCCAAGTACTTGCAGAGAAGATAGACGCTCTCACAAAGATAGTTGATTCACTAGCGGAGACGGTGCAAAAGGAGCATTCTTGTAGTGTATCTACGCCACCTTCAACCAGGACTGAGAGAGACTGTATGCCTGTGACAAGTGTGTCCAAGCCGGTTCCCAGCGCTGCAACCACTGCTTCACATGTGGCGAAGAAGGCCACAGAGCCATTGGCTGCCTGAAAAATCCAAGGCCGCAGGGAAACGAGAGCCGGTTGCTGCGGAGGGACAAGCGGTAACCGGGACAACACCAGAGTCCCACCTTAACACAGAGACTGCAAAGACAAAGGTGAACCAGGCGAAAGCGAAGAAATGGACATTTAGGAAAAACTCGAACCAAACTTCTCAGGCAACAGTATGTAGCAATGAACCAATAGTGAAACTAATAGGGAAGAAAGCAACAACTAAGTGTCTCCTTAATGGTTTAACTGTTAGTGCTCTTGTAGATACTGGGGCTCAGGTTAGCTTAATAGACAGGGCTTGGAAGAACAAGTATATTCCAGATGTTAGTGTCCGCCCTTTATCAGAGCTTATGGAGTTTATGCAGTATGAACAAGTGCCGAAAATCTATGCTGTTAATGGGGAATGTTTACCTTTTGATGGGTGGGTTATTTTAACAGTGAACTTACCAGGTAATGAAGACCCAAAGCTCTCACTAAATGTACCATTCTTAGTCAGTTCGCATCTGTTAGAAACACCACTCATAGGCTTTAATGTAGTGGAAGTACTGATCCAAGGCAGCCCAGAGCAGGCCGCGTCTAACCTAGCAAAGTTACTTGGGGGAGCATTATCTATTCCAGCTGATGATGCACAAGGCATGGTACAATTCATTCAGACCCGTAGACAGAACACTGCTCAAGGACGATTAAGATTAGGGCACAAAGACACTGTAATTCCTGCAGGCAGCACTACCTGGGTAAAGTGTAAAGTCCCACCACAGCTAGATCCAAATGAGTCTTTAGTTCTATTTGAGCCAGAAGAGGGCTGCGCCCAGTTACAACAATTAGGGTTAGGTGAAGGCCTTCTTGAGATCCAGGCCGGTAAAGCACCTTATGTAACAGTACCGTTAGAAAACCACACGAAACACGACATTGTCTTAGCCAGAAAGTCCGCTATAGGCAGTATCCAGCCGATAAAGAAAGTGATTGAGACAGACTCTTTAGTTGATTTTGACAGTGAAACAAATAGAGCCACTGTTGCCCAAGCTGAGACAAAACCTCCACAAAATTTATGGCAACCACCGGTAGATTTGAGCCATCTTGAGAAAGCGCAACAAGAGACTGTAGCCAAAATGTTGTATGAGGAGTCAGCAGCTTTTGCTAGGGATGCTGATGATATCGGCTGCATTCCCAGCTTAGAAATGACACTATGCCTCAAAGATGACATCCCTGTACAAAAAGCCTACTCCTCTGTGCCGAAGCCTTTGTTTTCCGAAGTGAAAGAGTACATACAGGACCTCCTCGCTAAAGGGTGGATTGTTAAATCAAAATCTCCATATGCAGCTCCTGTTGTTTGCGTCCGCAAAAAGGATGGCTCATTGCGCCTGTGCATAGACTATCGCCTGCTGAACCAGAAAATCATTCCTGACAAACACCCTCTTCCACGGATCCAAGATCTGACTGACACCTTAGGGGGACACTCGTGGTTCAGTATTCTCGATCAGGGCAAGGCGTATCATCAGGGATTTATGGCAGAGGGCTCACGTCATCTCACAGCTTTCGTCACTCCCTGGGGACTCTACGAGTGGGTGCGAATACCTTTTGGCCTCTCAAACGCACCTGCCGCCTTTCAGAGAAGTATGGAGGAGATGTTAAATTCACTCAGAGACAATTGCTGTATTCCATACTTAGACGACATTTTGTGTTACGCACCGACATTTGATGAGCATATTGAGGGTGTCAGACAAGTTTTGAAAGCACTCAAAAGACACGGTGTTAAATTGAGACCTGAAAAATGTGAACTGTTTCGTAGAGAAGTGAGATATGTGGGTCGCCTTGTGTCAGCTGAAGGTGTGAGAATTGACCCAAAAGACTTAGAAGCCGTCCAGTCACTAAAAACAAAGACACCTCAGACAGTTGGTGATGTAAGGCGCTTACTAGGCTTTCTGAGTTATTACCGTAGCTACATTCAAGACTTTTCTCGCATTGCAAAGCCTGTCTATGAACTGTTAAAAGTAAAATCAGGCATGTCAGTACATCAGTCCCGCCAGCAAAAGACAAAAGGTCCCCAGTTATCATCTAGGGCCCCTGTAGAGTGGACTAATGAGCACCAGCAAGTACTAGAACAGTTAATAGACATGCTCACAAGCCCTCCTGTTTTAGCCTACCCTGACTTTAACTCACCCTTTTGCCTTCACACAGACGCCTCAGAGCAGGGTTTAGGTGCTGTTTTATACCAACGCCAGAATGGGAAGTTAAGAGTCATCGGGTACGGGTCCAGGACACTGTCACCAGCTGAAAGGAATTATCGTCTTCACAGTGGTAAATTAGAGTTTCTTGCACTCAAATGGGCAGTGTGCGAGCGTTTCAGAGACTATTATATTATGCCCCGTACTTTACCATATACACTGACAATAACCCATTAACTTATGTTATGAGCACAGCCAAGCTCAATGCTGTGGGACACCGCTGGGTTGGGGAACTGTCAGACTTTCGCTTTGAGATCAAGTACAGGCCTGGAAAAACAAATGTAGATGCCGACACACTGTCCCGCTTGCCCCTTAATATTGACAAGTATGTAAATGAGTGCACTGAAGAACTGTCACCTGATGTGATTCAAGCCACATGGAGTGGAGCTAGAGCAGCTCAAGAGGGAGATGTTGCTTGGGTAGCTGCCCTGGCCCTTGCTGCAAATGTGAACTCTGAACCACAACCATTTGTCCCATCCATAAGCCAAGAAGAACTTACTAAAGCACAAAGAGATGACAGAACTGTTGGTGAAATCATAAGATTGAAAGAGAAAGTGCAAGTCTTAACAAATGACATCAGACACTCTGTCAGTAAAACAACAAGAAAGATGCTACAAGAGTGGAATAAACTACATTTTGAAAATGGACTCATGTACAGACAAAGTGGTGACAGACAACAACTAGTTCTCCCAGCCAAATACAAAGAGACTGTGTTAAAACATCTACACAACAACATGGGACATATCGGCACAGAGAGAGTTTTAGCTTTGGCAAGAGAAAGATTCTACTGGCCATACATGAAAAATGACATCGAGGATTATGTCACAAGAAAATGCCCATGTATCATCAATAAAAAGCCGACAGCCCCAGTGCGTGCTCCTATGGGCACCATCACGTCAAACTCACCGCTGGACCTGGTATGCATCGACTATCTTCATCTGGAGCCCAGCAGAGGGGGATATGAATATATCCTTGTCATCGTAGACCACTTCACCAGGTACGCCCAGGCGTATCCAACCAAAAACAAATCGGGGAAGACTGCAGCCGAGCAGATCTTTAGAGAGTTCATCCCACGCTTTGGATACCCGGCACGACTACATCACGACCAAGGTCGCGAGTTTGAAAATGAGCTTTTCAAAACTCTGAGGGAGAAGTCTGGAACGGGACACTCGAGAACGTCACCATATCACCCTCAAGGTAATCCTGCTGAGAGGTTTAATAGGACACTTTTACAGATGTTAAGGACATTAGGTGAAAAAGAGAAAGAACACTGGAAAGACCATTTGTTACATGTAGTACATGCTTACAATTGTACGCGACACGAATCCACAGGGTTTTCCCCCTACTTTTTGCTGTTTGGACATCATCCACGTCTCCCTGTAGACATCTTATTTGGTTTAGTTGGGGAGAAGCAGACAGTGTCACACAAGAGCTACACAGATAAGTGGGCAAAAAGGATGACAGAAGCATACAAAATAGCCAGTGAGAAAAGTAGACTTTCAAGTGCCAGAGGAAAATCCTACTATGACAAAAAGCTCAAGGGTATTGTTTTACAGCCAGGGGATAGGGTCCTTGTTAGAAACTTTAGTGAACGAGGGGGTCCGGGGAAGTTGCGTTCTTTTTGGGAAAAGACCATTTATCTTGTTAAAGAACAAGTGGGTGACAATCCAGTTTATGCAGTTTACCCTGAGAACAGTGATGGGAGTAAGACTAGGGTCCTCCATCGTAACCTCTTATTACTTGTTAATGACCTCCCAGTAGAAGCTCCGCCTACCAGACCCGAGCCCACAGCCAAACGACAGATAAGACAAAAAAAGACTCAGTCTAGCAACAGAGACATGCAGAAAAGTGACACTAGTGATTCAGACTCTGATGAGAGTGTAGGAGGGTACTGGTTAAGATTGCCCCTCAGACAGACTGGCCAAGTAGAGAGGGATGCTGACTTTAGCCAGCCAGACTTACCACAAACGAGTCAAGTCCCAGAGACCACCAGTAACCGCTTCCTATCACCTATTAGAGACAATGAAAGGGCTAGTATACCAAACGGACACAAACAGACTGAAAGAGACAATCCACCTGTGCCACAGATGCCACCTGTTCCTGTGGTACGGGCCTCACCGACCTATTCTGAAGCAGAAAGTGAACAGGGTGATGGTCTCACACCAGAACCCCCACAGACATTTGTTGTTGAACCACAGACTGAAGTAAGGAGATCTACTAGAGAAAGGAGACCTAGACAGATGTTTACTTATCAGTCACTTGGTGAACCTTCCGTAGAGCCACATGCCATGGTTTCCACACTCACACCATACATGCCATTCCAGCCATGGGCACCTACACCTTACATTCCATTTAGTGCTGGTTTTCCACCTTACATGCCATGTCCATTCATCCCATACACATATCCTACACCTATACCATGTTGAGTATTTGACTTTTGGGTTTGGGTTTGTAAACTTTGATGTTTTGAATGTTAGGAGCCATTTTAATTTGTCAGGGAGCGTGTGACACACAGTAATGTGTTTTCACATTATGTTTTATTTTTGTGTATGCATTGGTAGTAAGTTATTACTTAAATTGCCTCCAAATTAGCAATTTAAGTAATAACTTTATTTAACCTGTAATTACACCCTCACGCCAGTAGGTGGCGCATGACTCCTCGAGACGGTATTGTGAGGTCAGAGGTCCTCCTGTCCAATATGGCAGAAGCGAGGCAAAGAGGAACAGCCATGGATCTATTAAAATAACTGGATACAGTATTGCTAGCTTGTAGCTGCCTCGAGTTGACGTAGTGGCCACTCAGTGGTACTACAGTCGAAAAATCCCATGGGCCGAGAGAAGATTTTTCTCATAGAGCGCAATGTAATCACAACCTGCTCGTGTTCGGCTGACAGGGCACCTACAACTTAAAAAAATATTGGATTTTGTGGCGATTTTTACCTATTTTTAGATCATAAACTTTTTCTCGCTCAAAATCCTTCAGTTGTCTTAAAAAAACGCTTTATATTTGTTAGCTCCGGCTCCGCTCTGCTCCGCTCTCGTTCCTCTCGCTCTGATTGGTCAAAGCGATCACGTGATACACGAGCCCGCGCTCCGTGCGTGTGGTCGCGTGCATTCGCGTGTGCCCGTGGGAGAAAAGAGCACTACTGCGCATGCTCGGTCGGCCCACGGCCACCGGAAGTACCTAGCCGGGCTAGGCTAATCTGGGATCATGCGCCATTGAGCTCAGCCCATTGACTTGAATGGGCGGCCATTTTGGAACCTGGGGGCTTGGGAACAGCGCGCGTGCTTGTCTCATTATTTCCTTGTGTTTTACAGAAACATTTAATCTGCCCAACAGGCCCAGAACCTGGGTCTGTTACACATAGGAGAGAAAAAAATTGCATATTTGGCTGTAGTTCAGCATAAAATAAATAAACCAGGACTAAGAGATAAACAGAGACCGAATCCCGACACTCAGTCCTGGTTCAGTCCTGGTCAGTCCTGGTTTAGACCTGCTTTAGACCTGCTTTAGACCTGGTTCAGTTCTGGTTCAGTCCTGCTTGCAACAAAACAACCTGAAAAGTCGCTTTGGAGCCAAAAGAGCCAGCTCCTTTTAGTGAGCCGAGCCAAAAGAGCCGATTCTCTAAAAAGAACTGAAATACCCATCACTAGTAGCTAGAATGTGATGCAAAAATGCTACTAGGCCGACCTACTGTCTGTAAATGTGATGTAAAGAGGCAGAGTAACAATAAATGTTGCCTAAATAAACCACATATAAATTTAAAATCCACCAGAGCCAAAGCTAAGTTTTTTAAACAATTCAAGATTTACAGTGAATTTTTACATCACTAAATATATCGGCAGCTCCAACTCCCATTTTATCAGTATCATATTGGCTGCAACAAAATCCGTATCAGTCGGGCCCTAGTGACAACACTACACTGCACTATGAATTGGAGCATATGATGATTTACTTCTACGTAACATATTTAATCAAAGTGGTTGGAGTTTTTCGTTGGCCCAGGTGATGAGAAACTAACCACGTATGTTCTCCAGAGTCTTGGCGGCCGATTCACGGACCTGGTTGATGAGCTCTTGGCGTGCTCGTTCGGCTCTCAGCACCTAAAATGACAAAAAACAAGAAAACATCGTCAACAAAAAAAAACATAGAACCACCTGCCTCTGAGCCTGCTGCCGGCTCTGCTCTGCCAACAATCACACACCTTACAAAGTACCAATGCATTTACTGCTATAGATCTCCTCTTTACAGTGGGATTTAAGATAAGTTTATATATGGGCTATCACATGTTTAGTCTGCTTTTGGCCTTATGGTTCACTGGTGTTTTGGTGCCAATCTGGACCTGGTGCAGTACAAGCAGAGTCCTGTTTAAGACCAGATTTAATCTTGGTTGGTCTTTCAGGTGTTTAGTTATCAAGTAGTGGTTTAAAAATGCATTTGTTGTTCAGTTGGTGCCCTAGCTTAGCAATAAAATGTATACATCAAGTAGGCCTGTAACGATAATCAATAAATCGATTAATCGTACGATAACTTTTAACGAGCTCAATAGAATTTATCGTGGCTGGAAAAGTTATTTGCAACTTGTTTGTTTTCCTCGCTCTCTCTCGCTCTCAAAGACACTGAATGTTAGAAGCTTCTATTGCTCTCTTACTCCTCTTGTTTAACAAGTGTAATGACGCTTGAACCAACGTGCGCTGTGTTTATCAACAGAGCGGATCCACGCGTAGTCTGAGCACTTCCTGCAAATGCAAATGCAGAAAGCGCCGCTGTCTGTGCAGTGTGCTAGCAACACAAGCTAACGCCGCTGTGAGAGTGACAAAACTGTTCATCTCTGTTCATCACCAAAACAAGTAACGATGTAGAATCAACACTGGTGAGCATCCCGCTCACCAGTGTTGATACGTCTCAACAGTCACATGCGTCAAATGCAGCGAGCGCGCAAATAAGGAGAAGAAATGTCAAACCCAAACCCGAGCGACACAACTAACCTAGCCCCCGGGAGAACCCGAGAACCTGAAATCCCGAAACTGAACCGACACGACACCAGACAGGACAGAGGCTCCCTCATAGCGAAACAGCATCCTGTGTTGCAGGTTAATACGAACATTTAAATGACAAAAATGACGAGGCTCACAGCAGCAGCCACAGAGAGACGAGACACAATATACCAAAGTAAGTCAGTGACTAAAATCACTTTTAAAGGGCAATTTTGTTACAAAGACTTAATAATCCATTTTATTTATTGCTTTGTTTGTATTTGGTTCAACAGTGGTTTATTCAAGTGCATTTTTGTTAACAAGTCCTTGCTGTCAGCCAGACTACATTAGGCTAGTCCTGTGTTAAATCTGATTTATTTTGTCTTACACTTCCTGTGTTAAATGTTCTTTAGAAAGTCAAGTTTATTGATCATTGAGAGGATGTATTTGCATTTTTATTCCATGGTCATTATATTTATATTAGTTGAAATTGGTCTCAAATTGTCAATATTATCCTTTATCGCAATAAATTCTTGGTCATTTAATCGTCCAGCAAAATTTGTTATCATCACAGGCCTACATCAAGTTACAATAAAGAAGGCTTAGTCCGTGTTTGGTGTGGGTGTGGTCCTAGTTGGGCCTGGGCTCGGCATGAGCCCGGCCTGAGCCCAGGCTTCATCCTTGTCCTTCTCCATCGCTGTATAAGTATAATTGTCATTACCTGCTCCATCCTGCTAATGGCGCTGTGCTGGATGATTCGCCTCATGTGTCCTCTATAAGAGGTTTCTAGAATAGGCTTTAGTCCTGATTTTGGCACTAGCTTTAGTATGTTTAGTTGCTAGTTTTAGCCCTGTTTTTTGCTCCAGTAGCTCTGATTTTAGCCCTGGTTTGTTGTAATGTTGCAATGTTGGATTGTCACCTCTTGTATTGTCTGTATTGTCATTACCAGCTCTTCCCTGCTGATGGCGCTGTGCTTGGCGATGCACTCCATGCGCCCTCTGTACACTGCACACTCCTTCTCAATCTCCTCCACCTCCTGTAGTGAGAAAGTGACAGCGATGCGAGGGGCGGGCAGCTCCGACCAGCAGATGTAGTGCTGAGAGGAAAACAACAAACATGCAATCTTTTTTACACTGGCAATTCAGCACAAACACATCTCCATGAAACACAGCTTGTTTGTTTACTCAGACTTCCCATATAAGAAATAGAAATGAAACTAGTGTTAGTGTCACAAATGCAAACTTGATTTTGATACTAAGAAATAGACTCGATACTCAATACCAATTCTAATAACACAAAGATCATTTTAAAAAGTCTTTATTTAGACAATAGAATGTTATTTTCAACATATATGTTATATAGTCATGTGGCCTTATATCTGTAATGCCTCAGTCATCCAGGTAGGTTCCATAGTGGTCCATGGGAGTATACTAGTTTATGTGCTCTTATACTTGTCCAGATACAGCTCAACATCATTATATAGCTATTCAGGAAAGGCTAATTTCTGTCCAGTTTATGTGAATTTTGCAGTATCAGTACTTATTTAAATGATTTTTATTCAAAACTTGTTTTAGTATCGATTAGTATTATATTTTTTACCCTAAATGACACTAAAATAATACAGAAGGATTAATTTGTTAATTAGTTAACCATGAGGGTTGTGGACTAGTCAAAAAAAAAAAAAAGAACAGGGCTGCTTTTTAAACAAAAAATGTATTATTAAAACACTAATAAATTATATTAAATATAACAGCTCTATCATTTCTCTACAAGTTCATTTTGCAGCCCACCCCAATAGCAGGAAGAGCAGTCACGTCAGCTCAAGGTTAGCAGTTGTTAGACGTCTAAACTATTTGAGTCAGTACACTTTTGCTATTGCTGATTAGGGACTTTTTTTTATAATCCAACTGCTGTTTATACATTAAATATGTACATGGCTACTTCATATGTGAAATAATATGCAGTATGTTTGGGTGACAAAAATCACAAACATTAGAGAACTTCTGGATTTTATATTGAGCTGAAGGGCCATTTGAAAAGTTTTGAAATCTTGCTTTGACTTTAGTAAACATAATTTCAACATGAATTAGCATAAGGCAGTAGATATCTGACTGCAAAAGACCAGGGGGCTGAAGCTGATGTGTTATAGCAATACTATGAATAATCAACAGTTACTACATAAGAGAGTCCACATTCAAACCTGAGGGCAGCAGATCTTGAGCAGGTTGATGGTTTTTCCGCACACATAAACGTCATTGGCAATATGGCGCAGAAATATTGGGACACAATCCTCCACGTCTTTGGAGATCAGCGTATAGCCCTGGACCCAGTAGTTTTTATCTGTAGAAAAACATAAGAATAAAGCAGAGGTTCTCAAAGTGTGCAACCAATCATTCACATTTACTGTATTTATCTTTCTACCTTCAAGGCATAAATAAATGTTTTACACCAAAGAAACACACTCATTCACTCACAGATACACATACATACACCAGTGTACACAGACACTGAGGGCAAGCAGGGTTAAGTGACTTGACCAAAGACACAACAATGGTATTTGTGCAGGGAAGCAGAAATCCCACTGATCTGACCATTTTATCAATAATGTTTATGCCTGGAACGATATTCAAACCTAGTACTCTACAGACCACAAAAGCCACAAAAACACACAAACATATGCCCGATACCAATTTCACAATTATTAAAAACAGATTCTCATACAACATAATGTTTCTTTATCTTTTTCCTGCTCACTAAACCTGGACATAAACTGTCACTACTAGGACTAGAACAGGACTAAACCAAATCTACATTAAGCCTAAATTAAACCTGGATCAAACCAGGAGCAAACCAGGAGCAAACCAGGAGCAAACCAGGAGCAAACCAGGAGCAAACCAGGAGCAAACCAGGACATGTGTCAATGCACCATAAAACTACTCAGGAAAAAGGTCCAACTTTATTCCATTTATATAATTTTCCAGTATCAGTATGTTATTTTTACTTCCAAGTTTTTTAGTAGCTAGTTTTAGTTTAGCTAGTTACAAAAAATAGCGTGAATAAATTACTATTTAAAAGAACCCAAACCTCTGCTAGTATCTTTAACCTTGTTGAGTAAAACCCATGTTATATAATGGTTCAAATTTCTACATTCTGCCCATGATTTACACATGATTAAGACATGACTTTGAGAGCCTAAAATTCAACATTAAAAGAAATTTGGCACTTTGGAAAAGATTGACACTTTTTTTTTCAATATTCTGACTGCCATGCAAGATGTTCTTGAAAGAAGCAGAGAAGTTAACATGCCTCTGAATGCAGTAATTTGCCACCCTCATATCTAAAACTTCCCTTATTAGTATGACTTACGAGGCGTGGCGAAACCTGAACCGCTTGAATTAACATTTGGAAAGTGTAGCCTCTTAGCTTTTTTACTTTACTTTTTCCTTTTTTTTTTTAAGAATAGGGTGCAGATTTTCCAGGATTTTTTTTTTTTTTTTACACAGAGACCCAGCGGCTTGCCAAGAAAGCGTAGTTTCTGATTGCTTCCACAGCCGGCTGAATTGTAGGAGGACAATGACATTTTGTGTGCGTGTCCTCTGAAAAGCAGGAGAGGGAGCAGAGCCTGGTTCACTGCTGGAGTTGATGAGGTGTAGACGATGAGCAAATGAAGCCCTCAGCCACACACAGCCGAGGTGAGGGTCCGACCTTGAGAGGGCTGCTGTGGTAACATGTAATATTTAGGAAGGCTATAATGATTCAAATAAAACTGGATTTATGAACTGCTGTCTTCTCTTTTTGCTGGTTCTTTTTGATTTCAATATACCAATACCAATACTAGTTATATGGTAGTACTTTATATTCCCATGTGGTCTTATATGTGTGTAATACCTCAGTGGTCCAGGTAGTTCCATAGTGGTCCATGGGTGTATATTAGTCTATGTGCTCTTATACTTGTTCTGATACAGCTCAACATCATTCTAAAGCTATTGAGGAAAGGTTAATTTCTGTTCTGTCAATGAGACTTTTTTGGTGTTGATACCTGCTCAAATGAGTATCTATTTTCAGTACTAGTTTAAGTATTGATTAGTATTCCATTCCATTCCATTAAATTTTCTTCCGCTTATCCAGGATCGGGGGCAGCAGTCTGAGAAGGGCCTCCCAAACTTCCCTCTCCACACACACTTCCTCCAGCTCTTCCGGGGAGATCCCGAGACGTTCCTAGGCAAGCCAAGAGACATAGTCCCTCCAGCGTGTTGTAGGTCTTCCCCGGGGGCCTCCTCCCGGTGGGACGTGCCCGGAACACCTCCTGAGGGAGGTGTCCAGGGGGCATCCGGAACAGATGCCCAAGCCACCTCAACTGGCTCCTCTCAATGTGGAGGAGCAGCGGCTCTACTCCGAGCTCCTCCAGTGTGACTGAGCTACTCACCCTATCTCTAAGGTAGCACCCAGCCACCCTGCGGAGGAAACTCATTTCGAGTGCTTGTATCCGCGATCTTGTCCTTTTGGTCACTACGCAAAGCTCATGACCATAGGTGAGGGGAGGAAAAAAAACTGACTGGTAAATCGAGAGCTTCACCTTTCGGCTCAGCTCCCTCTTCACTACAACGGTCTGATACAGCGACTGCATTACTGCAGACGCTGCACCGATCCATCTGTCAATCTCCATTCTCCCCTCACTCGGGAACAAGACCCCGAAATACTTAAACTCCTCCACTTGAGGCAGGGACTCTCCACCCACCCGGAGAGGGCAAGCCACCTTTTTCCTGTCGAGAACCATGGCCTCGGATTTGGAAGAGCTGATCTTCTTCATCCCAGCCGCTTCACACTCGGCTGCAAACAGTCCCACTGCATGTTGTAGGTCATGGTTTGATGAAGCCAACAGGACAACATCATCTGCAAACAGCAGAGATGTGGTCCCCAAACCGGACCCCCTCCGACCCCTGACTGTGCCTAGAAATTCTGTTCATAAATACAATGAACAGAACCAGTGACAAAGGGCAGCCCTGGCAGAGTCCAACATACACCGAGAACAGGTCTGACTTACTGCCGGCAATGCGAACACAGCTCCTGCTCCGGTCATACAGGGACCGGACAGCCCTTAGCAAAGGGCCCCGGAGCCCATACTCCCAGAGCACCCCCCCACAGGACACCACGAGGGACACGGTTGAATGCCTTCTCCAAATTCACAAAGCACATGTGAACTGGTTGGCCAAACTCCCATGAACCCTTGAGCACCCTATGGAGAGTGTAGAGCTGGTCCAGTGTTCCACGGCCAGGACCAAAACCACACTGCTCCTCCTAGATCCAAGGTTCGACCATCAGCTGGATTCTCCTCTCCAGTACCCCGGAATAGACCTTACCGGGGAGGCTGAGGAGTGTGATTCCCACCACCCCGGTCTGCCAGTCCAGAGGTGCTGTCCCCGACTGCCACGCGATGTTGAAGAAGTGTGTCAGCCAGGACAGCCCCACAACATTCAGAGACTTAAGATACTCAGGACGGATCTCATCCACCCCCGGAGCCTTGCCACCAAGGAGCTTACCAACCACCTCAGTGACTTCAGCCAGGCTAATGGATGTGTCCGTCTCCAAGCCCCCAGCCTCTGCTTCCTGCTCAGAAGGTGGGATTGAGGAGATCCTTGAAGTATTCCTTCCACCTCCCAACAACATCCCAGTCGAGGTAATTAAGTCTTTATTTATATAGCACTTTTTCACAGACATATGTCACAAAAATGCTTTACAGAGCATTTTTCATAGATTCATTATTCTTTTTTCTCCATACCCGATGGTGGTAAGCTACTATTGTAGCTACAACTGTCCTAGAGCACACTGACGGAAGTGCGGCTGCCATGCCAACTGGCGCCATCGGACCCTCCGACCATCACCATCACTTACGCACACACCACTTTCATACTAGGCAATGTGCGCGTGTCTTGCCCATGGACACAATGACAGTTTTTTGTGACTGGCGCTCCACTGTGGTACCTGATTTTCCCTGTGGTCTCCATCCAAGTACTAACCAGGCCTGGCCTTAGCTCCTGAGATCTGACGGGATCAGGCTTTGACAAGCCGGTATGGCCACGAGGTCAACAGCTCTCCCCCCACACTGTAAACAGTGTTGGTGAAGAACTGTTTCCCCCTCCTGAGAGGGGGAATCTCTTTGAGGCTGTCCGATAGTCCTCCTCCATGCCCTCCCCAAACTCCTCCCAGGTCCGACTTTTTGCCTCTGCGACCACACGGGCTGCAGCACGTTTGGCCTGCCCTTAACTGTCAGCTGCCTCAGTAGTCCCACGAGCTAACAAGGCTCGTAGGACTCCTTCAGCTTGACAGCATCCCTTACTTCCTGTATCCACCACTAGGTTCGGAGATTGCCGCTGTGACAGGCACCACAGACCTTAAGCCTACAGGTACGAGCGGTGGCATCGATAATAGAGGCTGAGAACATAGCCCACTTGGACTCCATGTTCCCAGCCTCCCCCGGAATCTGGAAGTTGAAGATCCCTCTGACAGAGGGCTCTACCAGATGTTCCCAACAGACCCTCACAATACACTTGAGCCTGCTAGGTCTTTCCAACTTCCTCCTCCGCCAGCGAACCCAACTCACAACCAGGTGGTGATCAGTTGACAGCTCTGCCCCTCTCTTCACCCGAGGTCAGAGGTCAGATAACACAACGACAAAGGCGATCATCGACCTCCAGCCTAGGGTGTCCTCGTGCCATGTGCACTGATGGACACCCTTGTGCTCGAACACGGTGTTTGTTATGGACAAACTGACTAGCACAGAAGTCCAATAACAAAACAGCGCTCGGGTTCAGATCAGGGAGGCCGTTCCTCCCAATCATCCATCTCCAGGTGTCACTGTCGTTGCTCACATGGGCGTTGAAGTATTGATTAGTATCTGGTTTTGAATTCTTTTGACAATCCTACACTTGATTATCCAATTTTTCTCCCCACCTCTAGTATTTTAACTGTCCATGTGGGGTGGTTACAGCAATTTAAAATGCAGTAATTTTAACATCAGTGGAAATGTGATCAAACCACAGTTGTAATAAATAGCTTGGGGCTTTGTAGTTGATACAGTGGTAGTACAAGCATGCGGTTTGGAAGGAAGAAGGAAAACATCTGGTAAAAGGCAAAGACCAAAAGGCAGTATGTATATTTGTTTGTTTATTTTTATATATATAAAAAATGTATTGTAAAAGTATGTGAAAGTCTGTTGTCACTGGCTTTTATTAGAAAAAGTCCACTGTGAGCGTTTCTGTAAGTTTGACGTCTTTTCTTTAAACTTTTTTCACTTTTTTCTGACCACGTGAGATGCAACATGTCCAAGCCTCCGCGAGCCGCGGGCCCCGGCTCCCGGCTCCCGGCTTCGGCTGGACCAGCCGTGCGCTCTGAGCTGAGCTTATTTCTTTAGTTCAGCGCTGCAGGAGGAGTCACTGATTTACCCAGATACCATTGGAAGAAAAATTGTGATTGGTCCATTTCCATTCCATTATATTAACCCTTTGTTTCCCAAGAAATATCAGTCCAAGTTTATAACAATGATCTAGAAATTATTACTAGTGTAGTGTTTATTACTCACTGCATAAAAAATATTCCAAAAAATATATTATATAATATAATATATATAGTACAAAAGTCCATTCAATATTTTTTCTTCCCCTGTTCCCCTGTGAAAGAAATGCTGTTTGCACAACAAATGTATGACTCTTTCATTTACATTTCCAATAAAAGGGCGCTATACTCTACTTTTTCATTCATTAATTGGTTTTGCGTATAACATGCGATTAATCGCATTAATTAAAAAATGTATCGTGATTAATCGCATGAGTTTGAGCGATTCATTTTTTTATTTTTGCCCAGCCCTAATATGTGTGTATATATGTATACGTCTTTGTGTGTGTGTGTGTGTGTGTGTACACGCACACATAATTTTAAAAAAGTTTTTCTGTGTAATTTTGTGAGCAATCAATACGCAAACACACACGAAAAGAATAAGGTGTTTTTTTGTTTTTGTTTGTTTTTTGTTTGTCTTGCTGAGATCACCACCTGTAAGTGTTTGTCTGTCCATAACTGAAAACTATAATAAAAAAGAAACAACAAAAAAAGAGTAGGGCTTTTTGAATGTTATTGAGTGTCATTAAATGATCATGATTTCACTATGCCCTGTTTGTGGTCCATTTATCCAGCCACAGCTTTGGACAGGCACAGAGAACACACTCAGATAAGAGTGCTTAATAAAAATTACCCAGCTTTTGAAATACTAACTAAATGTAAAACAGATTTGACAATTATTTTGGTTAAAGAATATTAACTAGCCAAATGGACTTATATTTCAAATAAATATTTCATCAATAGTTATGTAAATTACCTTTTCAATTCATAAGCAAATAAAATAAATGTAAGATGCATTACTGTAGCCTAAATGTGTAAAAATATGTTAAGGCTAAACATCCCAGGTTTCACGTAGATTTTGTTAAGACTTTGGTGGCTCAAATGATTATTATTTCAGGAGTATAAATGTCACTTACTGTCTATATTTAGTGATAATACAACGAGCAAGTCTAATTTTGTTATGGCAATACTAGTTTCAAGCTATTTTAGACTATGGGGGGCCATGTATTCATGGTCAACACTGGCATCCTGTAACAGTTACTATAGTGACTAAGATAGATTTGAGCTAGCCCTGATTTACAAAACTGAAAATAATAATCCAGATATGGTGAAATAACCCATACAGACTTTCCCAACACGGGGAAATCATAGTCTGGGCACTGAACCTACAACCTTGTTACTGAGAGGCAGCGAGAACAACCAATCTGCCACTGCACACCCCCAAAAAATAAATAAAAGAAGTCCCCCCCCATCCCTACAAGCTGTATATTATTTGTCTGTGTGGACAGCCCAGTCTGGGCAGTTGCACTTGTCAGCTTGTTTTTTGGGTAGGGCCGTAATGACTTGTATACAACTCAGTGGGGTAGTTACGCTGTGCAGTGCAAGTTTGAAAATACAGTGCAGAATAAAGTTTCCAAGCACAAATTTCCATCTAAAAAAAACTGAACATTTGACCCAAATATAAACTCCAGGCTTTAACAGAGCGTGACCTTCATTAGAAAATAGTGTGCCAGATCCTGCAGCGTATTAAATGAATTCCCACACTGTTGGTGCAAACTCCTAAAAGCACACTATGAAACTTTTATAAGGAGGGGTCTGGTACCTGCTTGCTTTGCTATTGCTTTGCCTGGAATGTTCCACAGTATGGTATTAAAACTTATCTTCATGGAGACAAGCAAGCCAGAATACAGGTCAGATCTGTGAAAAAGCAGCCTCCCTCACAATAACAATATATGTTTTACAAGGTATTTTTGAGCAGTAAAAAGAAAATGCAATTAAATAAATGCAAGATGGACAAGTTAAACATTATACTGTGGAACTTCCCAGAAAAAGCAATGCATATCCATGGAGACAAGCAAGTGGCGGACCCTTACACCAGAAAAGTTACATAATGCTTCTTTCTGTGGGTACAAAAATGTATTTGACCTTGAGCATTTTGGATAGAGATGCACAATGCAAGTAATGATCAAGGTATTTCAACTCTGAAAGTGCCCACTAAAATATGTCTATTTGAACTTTTCTGCAACAGAGGTGCAGGAAGTAAGACCTGTCTTCTATCATGATGGAACCAGTTTGATTCATGTTCTACCAAACTGAATTTAAGTGTCTAGCCCAAGGACACACCAACCCTACAAAATGAACATCTATCTCCATACTTTTAATGCCTCATCACAATCCATGTTAAGTTTTGTCCTAGCTTGCAGTTGGTCTTGATTTGGTCCTAGTTTATTCATACTCAAGTCCAGTTAAGTTGAGTCAAATTAAGTGGTACTTGCTCAGGACTTCTTTTGTAAGAATAAACCTGTCTGTAAAATTAAACCTGCTCATTCTTATTTTGTATTAGTCAGAGTTCAATGTTGTACAAACATAACAATTCATTTTTCTTTTGTGATTTGGTCCATAGTTTGCAAAAAGAGAATGGAAGAGTGAGAAAAACAGATGGAGGAGAGAGAAAGAAATAGGAGTAAGAAAGAGTGTGTGAGACAGGGGAGGGGTTGAGGGGAGGAGAGAAACGCCCCTCTCTCTCCCATGCCTCTGCTCTCTCTCTCTCTCTCTCTCTCTCTTCCTGACACTCTCTCTCTCTCCCTAACACTCTCTCTCTTTCTGACTCAGTTTCCTCTTGATTTTCATTCAACAACTTTGTGACAAGGACAAATCCAACTAGGCAATAAAGGATGTAATGAAATGTTTTTTGTTTTTTTTGTTTTTTTGTGAGACAATCTGCCTGACGCAGGTTTTCTCCTGTAGATAACAGAGCGTTTGTGTAGCTCACCTCTGAAACCCAGGTACTCCTCATTGACCTGGATCATGAATTCTCCATAAACGTCTCGAAACACGCCGCTGTACACCCAGTCAGATACAAACCTGCACCAGACAGTGAAACCAGTCACACAAAAACAGGAAGAGCAATGGACAAAGTGTCCTTGACACGCAGGCAACACAAAATAAGGGAATAACTGTTGACTGTTAATAACTGTTACTACACAAGGGCTGTCACAATGTCCACGTTTACATGATGTTTTTTAAATCTGATTTAATTATTCCCAATTAATTAATTCGGAATTAAATTATTCTCCTTTGCGTTTACATGGAAATAATAATTCCGAATAAAGGTTTACATGGAAAACACATTAAATCCACTCAATGTCTGGCGGTGGGGAAGGATTCTGATTGGACAGGGACACGAACGTATTTACGTCGACCGGACTTCCGCTGCTACCAGCTTTTTTGTCATCTTTGTTTGCTATTATGCATAGTGATGCATACCGCTGTTCCCCGCCCATACAAACTGGGGCACAGCGTTCCAAACCCAGTCTTCTAAACCAGCGGGAGCAGCTCCGGTTCAGGTTGGGCCCAGATCAGCTGGACTGGGGAGTGGTGTTAGGTGCCTCGGCCTGAGACGCACTTTCCCCGGGAAGAACCAAGAGCATGGAGGACAGACCACTCAGAACAACATATAACCAAACAAACGCGATTCACGCTTCTGTCTGGATGTTTTGCACCACCTGGGTACCAGCCGAGCTCGCCCAGAATGGAGGACAAGAGCAGCCACAGCACATTCTCACTTTCACCACTTGGATCCCGTGCGTGGTCTTGCTCCCCGTCTGGAACCAGCACATGGATGGAGCCTATGGATCTATCTGACCAATCCGCTCGGAGAGGGGTTGCATGCTACGGTGAGTGCCCCTGTGTCTTTACTGCTGTTATGTGATGTCAGAGCTTCTGCTCCAAGCTAATGTGGTGAGTTGTGTACAAAGTTCTACATGCTGCTGTTATGTGAGTTCATGATGATAACTTGAGATGAGGACGCGGTGTTAACGAGGAACCTTGGTATTTTTCACAATTACACAGGCACCGGAAAAGGGACAGGTACGGGGACACAAACATGATACAAACTTTTTTCACCATATTGCAGTGCGTCATTGCATCAGAAGGGCGATCCAACGCGCATGCGACTGGAATTATTTTTTGAGCGGAATAAACGTTTACATGATTGCCAAATAAATTACGCTTTAAAATCAGAATAAACAAGTAATAATAATAAGTTTAAGTTTAATTTAGAATAACTTTAATTCCAAATAATCATTAGGAATCAAGTGTCTACATGTTGTTTTTAAAGAGGAATTATTTTTTATTCTAAATTTAATTATTTTTAATCGGAATTAAAGCTCTCATGTAAACAGGGCAAATGTATCTCCAATAAGAAGCACTATGGAAATTTTTTGAGGGAGGGTCAGCCGCCTGCTTGTGGACATGTTAATACTTTGTACGTGCTCCATCTCCACAGAGACTAGCAGGTGATGACACCAGGCTGAATTACAGGTTAGATGTAATAAAATGTAAAATTGTGATCCACAGGTGTAGATCTCACATTTAATTGCTCCCAAAAGTGAATATGGGATAATTAATGTAGGTCAAAAAATGTTTATGTCTTTGACATACCGTGTATATGGAGCACAGCTCCTCTTCAGCAGAGAGAGGAGCACTGGGTAGTTTTCATTACTACAGTTATTCTGGGCTTCATTGTACAGGTAGGACAGTAGCTTCACGCCCTGCGGAGGAGGAAGAGGAGAGCTGACATCTCATCTGATACCCCCCAACACATTTAGGATGGATGCCAAACTCAGAGGAGATAAAACCAAACTCACCACGGGGAAGGTGGCCTGGCCTGCACCCAAAGGCCCATCCACACAACACAGCTCTGACAGATACCTGAGATAAAACAGAAGAGATTTAATTTGATATCAGGTTATTGTAATCACACAGGGAAACCTGACTCTGCAAACAACTATAGTATTGTACAGGTATTACAGTGCAAAAGGCTTGGTGTGGTTTCTCTGCTGTGGCCCGTAGTGTAGTAGTCTGTAGTGTAGTGTATTCAGGTCAAAAATGTAAATTGTAATGAGCCAACACCTCTGCCAAGGCACTAAACTTTATCTTGCAATTGTATATTTATAGTAAGGCTGTGCAATTAATAGGGATGGGCATTTGATTAAATTTTCTTAATCGATCATCGAGAGAATTAACGATCAATTATCGATTAATCATTAACATTTTTATATTAAAATTATCATCATTATTACTACTATCTGCACTTCTAATCTGCATAAATAAATTCAACTTTACAACATATAAACAGTAACCACTCTAGAGCCACATCAGCCCGATTGACATTAGAATGTGTTTAATGCAGCTTTGCGCAAGTCTCACAGAAACGAAACTTAAAACTGCATGGCTCATTTGCATAAACTAAGCAAAGAAAAAAACAGCTCTTCTGCGCTGATATGGCACGACTCAGTGGAATACAGGTTAGTGTGACCATATTTGCGTTTGTTAAAACCAAGATACCGTACGGGGGGTGAGAGGTGGGGCCTCGTCATTGACATTATGCTACTCTCTGCTTTGTACACTGTGCACATGGCCTCACACTTGTCCCGACTGGAACGGAAAGCATGGAATTTCTTGTACAAGTAATCGTTAAATAGGCTACGCATGTACGCTTCGGCACATTGCAGGCTGACGACTGTCTGCTCGCTCCTTCTGAGTGCAGAGAGCTACATGTCCGAACCCCCGTTTGTCCCTGGACACGGACGTTTGGTCACCCTATGCCACACACAGCAACCTAAATTCGGTTTGTCAATTAAAATGAACGTAATCGATGAAATTCTTAATGATCAATTATCGATTAATCAACTAATCATGCTCATCCCTAGCAATTAATCACCCTTTATTCAAATTGAGAGCCAAACTTTGTCCAAATAGTCCATACAAAAAAAAACAACCTCAAGCTGATCATAGCTTGAGGTTGTTTTTTTTTTGTTTTGTTTTGTTATATGAGTAGTCTACAGCCAATCCTCCACCAGAGACCACACTTGGAATAAGCTGGAATATTTCTTATTGTGTTAAATCGTAATAATTAAAACCCTGCCTTTTGATTGGCCCCAGCCAGTAACAAAGTAACTGGCAAGGGCTAGTGTTCTTCCTCGGTTTCTTACATATTATTATTAATCTTTTTCCTCACATATAATCACATTTTTGACCCTCTGAAAGTCAATGAAAAGTCCCTAAACCGGGTATGGGATCGATCGGGACTAGGTCCCGACCAATATGGATTTTGTTGTGGCCGATATGAAACCGATAAAATGTGAGTTGGAGCTGCCGATGGCCGATACAATCAACGATATATTTAGTAATGTAGAAGTTCACCGTAAATCTTGAATTGTTTAAAAAACTTAGGTTTGGCTCTAGTGGATTTTAAATTGGGTTTATTTAGGCAACATTTATTGTTATTCTGCCTCTTTACGTCATATTTACAGACGGTAGGTCGGCCTAATAGTATTTTTGCATCACATTCTAGCTACTAGTGATGGGTATTCCAGTTCTTTTTAGGGAACTGGCTCTTTTGGCTCTGCTCACTAAAAGCAGCTGGCTCTTCAGATCGTTTTGTTGCAAGTAGGACTACACCAGAACTGAACCAGGCCTAAACCAATACTGAAAAAAGACTAAACCAGGATTAAAACAAATCTAAGCCATGTCTAAAGCAGGACTAAACCAGAACTGAACCAGTACTGAGTGTTGGGACTTGGTCTCCATCTCTGTCCGTCTCTCGAGCCCAAGATTAGTCCTGGTTTATTTATTTTATGCTGAACTACAGACAAACATGCAAGTTTTTTCTCTCCCATGCACACGCAGATTTCTGAAAGTTTCTTTTTCAGCTGCTGCCGCTGTCAAACTACCACGAGTCTGCATGCGACGTGAAGAGAAAAAAAGTGAGAGAAAGAGAAAACACGGCTCCCAATAAGGATCAGGCTCCCGTCGTTTGCTTCAAAGAGCTGACTCTAAGAGCCATTTCCTTCGCGACCGACCCATCACTACTAGCTAGTAAAGAAACTACTGCTATTAGCCTTAAATAAGTAAGTAAATGCATGCACGCCGCGGTAAATAATTATATGCGTAAATATCATTCACACCTCTATTCACAGCTCATTTACATATCAATGCAGGTTCAGTAACATGTATATGGACAATATAGTCACTTTACAATAGACCAATTGAAGAAAACAGATGTGTGGGAGCTACAGCAGCTAATCGCTAACCAATGAGAAAGAACCAAAACTAGCTTCAAAGTCAACATATTTCCACCACTCAGCGCTCACACAGGCTCCTCCTCACATCACAAGTCTGCACTAATTAATGTCCTTTTAATCCAGACTCAAACTGATTGTCCGTAAAAAGAAAATAATCCAAGTGTTGCGCACATGGATCTATGTCTGCAGGTGTAAACAAATGCACGTGAGTGACCTGACGTGAGTGACCTGACGTGAGTGACCTGACGTGAGTGACCTGACGTGAGTGACCTGACGTGAGTGACGTGTGTTCAGGGACAGTACGGACACACACGCAGACAAATGACTCCACAGATAAATACTGATGCGGAGCCACATATTAGGACATTTATCTGTCTGTAAATTGGATTAAATTAACATAATGTAGAGTCTAAGATTTATAATGAGGTATAACATGCCCACGTGAAATATCGGCCCCTATCAGCAAACATATCGGCCGATAGCTGATATGTCTCCTTTTGCCCATATCGGCAGATAATATTGACCAACCGATATATCGGGCGGGCTCTAATCAGGATGGCAAAAATTCGATAAAATTACATCCTGACAGTGAGTGCATATACATGCACATTGGTATCCCGGTTATGATCAGGTTTTTTGAGTATCCTGGTTTCTTCATGGTGCATGTATACACAGTACCCCAGTTTCAGTAACCCGGTTATGGCAGTATCCCGGTTATTAGAAACCGGGATACTGTAGCTGGTATATTCTGATAGTAACCAGGATACTGTGGCATGTACACGCAGTATCCCGGTTACTGCAACATAAAGTTGAGTGCGCATGCGTCCAAAAGACAAACACTTTCCAGTCTTTTCACCGCAACAATAGTGACATAAAGTGACCAACATAAATAAAGTGACCATAAATGAGTAAAATAAAAAGCTGCGCTAAACCTGCACACGTACAAACTGCACTCGTTTGACCTGCACGTGTATGATCTCTGAAAAGCTAAAACATGAACTAAATCCAACATGATATACGCACAGAACAGACTTACTATCATTAGCACTTCCTGTCACAAAAAGAACACACATAATCCACTGAGTCGAGCCTTTTAGTCCAAGAGAAGCTGATCACATCAGAGGCACAAGGAGACAGCTGTGTTTATCAGCTCTAACAGTTTATGCTAATTAGCCATGTGGTTTTAAGTTTCGTTTCTGTAAAATGTAAACAAATGTGATCAAAGCTGAATTATATGATCAAATGGTGGTCTATAGTGGTTATGGTTTATATGTTATATGTTGTAAAGTTGAGTATATTTATGCAGAAGATTTTAATGAAGAATCTGTTCGGTTTGATCTGTGCAGTGATTTGTGGGATATCTCATAGCTCCTTACCGCTGAGCTTCCTGTGCTAAAGGAGATCATGGTTTGTATTTTTCCTGGTTTATTAAATTGATTTAAGTTAATTTTTGCACTTGCGCATTTGTATGATTATGTCAAGAAACCAGGATACTCCATTTGATCATGTACACAGATATGATATGATATGTCCTGGTTTCTCAGTGCACATGTATACGCTGTACTGACATACCCAGGATATGGTTAATAACCAGGATACTGATGATGCATGTATACGCACTCAATGACCGAAGCTCAACAGTCCCGCCTAGAATTTAACCCCTATGGAAGAGGATACAAGCAAACTTTGTCACAGGGAAACAAAATTCGGGACAGTGATAGAGAACAATAAGACAAGCCAAAAGATGAATTGGACATATGTCTATGATGAACAGGAAGTCGGACATATTGGATCAAAAATTCTCCAGCGTTTTGGCTGCATGTGTGCAAAAAGATTCAAGTCCCTGGTGTTTGGTCCAAATGAGCTCAGATTTGACATGAATCATTCACTTTTAAGAAATTTAGGGAGCACTATGTAACTATGTAACCAACTTTTCTTGTGGAGGGTGTGTTTTTATGCAAAGGCATAATATGACAGTGCTCTTGACCATAAAAGGCACGTGACCTTTGGCCTACTTTCTATAGTTTGTCTCTGTATATATGTACATATAAATCAAATAAAGATGAGGAGTACTTAGTTGGTTTAGCCAACTAAGTACTCCTCCTCAGCCCCTACAGCACCAAACATATGCATGGAATGTGCATGTGTTTGGTGCTGTAGGGGTAAATGGAGCATGCACTTGTCTTTACCTGAGTTGGTGTCCCACTTTGCGGAAGAGGAATCCTATGGTGAGGAGGCTAAGAGTGGGAGGGGTGCTGAGTACACAGGCTCTGTAGTAGTGCAGGTACTTTCTCAGACCACCTGTAAACGCCTGAGAATGAAAACCAACATGATAGAAAATATAAAAACTGTTTCCGTAGACCCATTTTAGATTGATAAATAAATGTATCTGCAAACTTGGAGCCAACCATTTAAAAGCAGACATACTATGGAAAATCAAGTCGTAATTAAATCGTTTTAGATAAATATTGCTGTAAAAATGTAAATGTAAAAAATGTAAATTGTTGATTGACGCATAATATCTGATACATCTGTAGGTGTCTGGCCCCTTTAAAAGAAAAAAAAAACAAAAAAACACACCAGTCATCTTATTGCCACACAGTATTTTTTGTTTTTTCACAAAACCCTTGAAAAGTTACTAACAAACTACCACATTTTGTTTTACCAGTGATTTAAATCAAAAAATCAAGACAGACTATGCTTCTCCATGCTTTTGAGATGTACCTGGAAGACGAGGCCCTTCTTGTCGGCGCTCTGCAGGGAGAAGTGGCTGAGGCGGAGATAGTGAGTTCCGTACTGTGCCAGCTCTTGCAGCAGACGGGACACACTCTCCGGAGACGCTCCAGACACACACACACCTGGCCGCACGTCAAACTGCACACTCTGCAATGCAAGGGCACAAGCTGCGAATTAGAGTTACCTCAAGGAGACTATGGACAAACACGATGTCATTGTGATTTGAAGTTTTAATAGTTTGAGATTTGTGGGGAAGCTGGCCAAAGTGGTCGAAGAAGGAGGCCGACAAAAAAATGTCCCTTTACCAAATTTATTTCTTCCATCACTGAGTTGTGGGCAAAATGAAAATACATATTTACAAAAAAAATAACTAAAGCAAAAGCAAAAGCAACAGAAATTAATGAAACAAAAGAAAATACCCCACGTGCACACGGCTGCACTGATGGTGATTAACCCCAAATGGCTAAACTGCTTCCACTTTTATGGTACCCAGACAGGAAGTCTCTCCCCCTGGGTTCGCACCAACACACAGGTTAGTTGGACATAACTTCCCTGTTTCTAGATGTGCTATATAATATTCTTGTCTGAGGGCCTAAATCCCCTTTTAAATAATAGTGCTCCAAATAAACTAGAAACACTGAAACAAAATCCTACAAACCAAATCCATAAAACTAAAAAGAACTGAATCTGAGGCTTCCCTCCACATGGTCTGGCCCAAAACCTCCCCCAGAGCCTTTAAATATGGCTGACAATAGTTACACCCCCTCTTTATCTCCAGACCATGTGGAGTCACAGGTAAGGTGGTAAGATGGCTAACAAAATGAGTAGATACAACCAAATAAAATTAATTTAAAGTAACTGTGTGCATAGTGATTAATTTAACTAAACAAAGACTAAATAAAACAAACCCGGGATAGTGTTATTTAGCTGTTTAGTTGACTTATTAAGATGTAAATTAAATGAAAAGTGAAGAAATAAGGACAAAGGCCCTCTTTGCCACAGAGATATTAATGAAAATATGTATTGCACTAAAGTAGTGCAATACAGATTTTCGTTAATATGCATTGTCCCCAAATAAATAATGGATAATAATGAATGAAGAGTTTTATGGATATATCAATAATTTGGGTTTCAAAGTAGTTACCTTCTACAACAATCTAAAAATACTAGTTTAGATAAATCGTGATAGATATAAGATCGTGACTAAGGCTCAAAAAACGTTACTCTTACTTTCCTTACTATTAAAAGTCAAGGCCCTCCTCCAGGCCAAATCAAAGTCAGGTTTGTGGAAGTGCAAACCTGACCGAGTTTTTTTGTCAGATAAAAAGTTACACAATGGGGTTTTAAAAAGAAATAGATTTTTGAAAAATATTTCCAGGCCTACATTTGTTAGTTTTGTGTTTATTTTGTACACTAACCGAAAAAACAGATACCCACAGGAGTATTTCACAGTGCAATAAAGTGCAATTTTATGTCTATGTGACTAATATTTTGAAATCCACTTGAATACAAAAAGTCTACACAAATACCTAGTAATTTCAGTTGTATGTATCCTTGCCCTTGCATATATTTCTTGCTTGCTTCTTGTTCCTCCCACCTCAGAGAATTACATATTTATTGAGGTGAGGAAGGCGTAATGAATAACTGTATGGTCTAATAACACCCAATAAAACAAGCCCTCAGCAGCCAGAGTCCTCATGTAGCTTAAAATATTGGATTTTGTCGAGAATCACATCCGTAGTGAATTGTGAAGCAATAGTTAGCAGGATTATTATTTTACACCACTATACATAGTCAGATGTTTGCCATTTCGTCTTGCTTGTGGCAGTTTTATTTCAACAGAGTCAAAACATCCCAGACTGCAAGCTTCCAGGGAATAAAGATGGAAACGGCATTTAAAACAAGGCCAATGCATTGACATTTGTGAACCTTGTGACCTAGATCCATTTGAATAAAAGTGTAAAACTGTTTCAAGTAAAAAAAAAATAAAACAGACCAGTCAGTCTTAACATTACAACTAATGACGGGTGATTTTAACATTTGCGGGTGGGGTTTATTTGAAGAACGTGGAAATTTTTACTTGATGCGTTAGAAGCAGGAAACATGAGTGATATTGAAGATTTGAGCAAGTTTGACTAATTGCAATGAATAAAGTGCAAGTTAATAGGCCTGTAACGATAACAGATTTTGCTGGATGATTAATTGACCAAGAATTTATTGCGATAAACAATAATATTGACATTTTGAAACCAATTTCAACTATTATAATGACCATGAAATAAAAATGCAAATACATCCTTTCAAAGATCAATAAACTTTACTTTCTAAAGAACATTTAACACAGGAACTGTAAGACAACTGAAAACAACAGACCTAAATAAAACAGACTTGTTAACATAGGACTAGCCTAATGTATCTGGCTCACAGCAAAGACTTGTTAACAAAAATGCACTGTTGAACCAAATACAACAAAAGCAATAAATAAAATGGATTATTAAGTCTCTAACAAAATTGCCCTTAAAAGTGATTTTAGTCACTGACTTACATTGGTATATAGTGGCCCCTCTCTCTGTGGCTGCTGCTGTGGCCTCGTTACTTTGGTCATTTAATTGTTCGTATTAACCCGCAACACAGGATGCTATTTTGCTGTGAGGGAGCCACTGTCCTGCCTGGTGTCGTGTCGGTGTCTTGTGGGATTTCATTGGACTTTGGGTTCTCCCGGGGTCTAGGCTAGTTGTGTCGCTAGAGTATGGGTTTATGTCGGCTGTTGGGGTTTGAGACATTTCTTCTCATCATTTGCGCGCTCACTGCATTTGTGACTGTTGAGACGTGTCCCACTATTTAACTAGAACACTATTTCTCTGTGACGCTCCATCTTCAGATTTGCCGCAAACTAATGAAAACCAGCCTCTTACCTTCTCCAGAGACTGAAGCAGAGTGTTTCCTCTATCCACTGTCCCACTGGTTCTGTCTCCAAAAGTCTATTGTCCAATATGAAGAAATGAAACTGGTTCAAATCCCGGTCCAGTCAGGTCCGTGACACGAGGTCCGGGAGCCCAATGCACGAGCTGGTTGTAAAAACTAAAACTTAATCCCACTTGCTACTTAAATCTGAAAGTTACACCAGTCCATATTAGCACTGGGACACCAAGTAGACTTCTGCCTGACAAACTTTTACGCCCAGAAATGAGCGGGCAAAGGCGGATAGACTCTATCCTCGGCCTGGCCCCGGTGGCGGCAGCGAGAGCTCTGGGTCCCGGTGTTCCGGATTGTCTGGTGATCAGTTTAACTGATAAAGGCGGGGCCACATCTGGAAGCATGGGGGGGCGTGTCCTCGGCTTCCATTCACTCCCATAGAGACACAAAACTGCCAGAGCTGTATTGTCGCGTTAAACCTTCTTTATCGTGGCGTATTATTTCCCCATTGAAAAATAATCCAAATGTATCCCGCACATGTTCCCATCAAGACCTGGTGTTTAAAGTAACAAACGTTGCTCTTTACTGCAGCGCATGAACGCGCTCAACCACTTGATCTGGTCGCTGTTCCAGACGCTCCTATAACAGGTGCCATATCGCTATGTCGTGTAACAAATAAAAATGATCAAGCACAAAATACTAACCCTAACACCGGCGGCAGGTCTGTCAGTGTGTTCGCTCTTTGGCTCTCTCCTCGCCATTTCCTGTGTGGAGTTTTTTTTTTTTTTTTTTTATAAATCCATGGGAGGTTTAGGCTAAAGTAGCTAGCAGCCGCTAATCGTGAAACTGCTATGAGTTGACGCAGCAGGTTGTCGTGACGTGACGTGAGTGACAGAACAGTTGTCCAATCACACTACACTAAATAAACAGAGACTGTGATGTCATTGGTCTGGGCGCTAAAGTTTGTGCCCTCAGTCCAAAGAGAAATGTATGGAGTAAGAAAGCTTTCAAAAATATTCGTGCGCATAGAATAGAAATCCGTGCGTATTTGGGAAATCCATGCATATTTGGCTGTAGTTGCGCATAAAATAAATATTTGTAAACTCTCAAATGAGTCCAGTTGTACATAAAATATACTGTGTGTATTTTATCCATCAGAATATGAATTGAAAAATTACGACGTCAAGAATTACAATTACGAAATTAAAATTTGCGATTACGCTTTCATCAGTACGAATACGAATTCACAGATGGAACTTTACTGTCAAAAATACGTCATCACTTCACAGACATTATTTATCGAGCAGAAGAAACATCGATCAAGATCAAGACTGCGCATGCTCGTTTGTAGCAGAGGGTAAAAACAGTAATAGCACAAGGAGCTACAACAGCGATCAAGAAGTGGGTTAATTAAAATTTATTGTAAAAATGTCTTGAATTTGGGAACCAAACGCTGCTGTGTGATATAGGTGCAATTTCCCATTAGAAGGAGGTATTTCTACACAATATGTTACATAACATAGTGGTAGCCAGTTGGCTAACATCAGACGTAAAGTTCTCCCAGGGCTAATTATCAAATATCAGGGTTCTCTGTATGTTTAGATTATAACATTCACGGCTACAGCCACAGCGAGCATCAGTCAGTCTTAACCTTCATTTCAGCTGCATTTCTCGCATGAAATGCGACCAAAAGTTCCTCGGGATGCAGAAATGTCCCAGTTTACACCAAACACTACCAAACTGTCCTAGTTACACACGTCACAGCCAATGAAATGTTACACATTACAGTTTAATGCAGCTTCAATTAATGTTAGTGTTTACAGGCAACACCTTGGTATGTATACAGTATTCACCAGGAAATATAACATCACAGTGGCGTGGATGGATTTGTTAATTATAACCCATTATAACTCATATATAACCCACTGTCTGTAACCAGGACAGTTTGGTAGTGTTTGGTGTAAACGATTGTTTACGTATGTAAACACGGTTCTATGAATGAAAGTGAACCTGTAACCACGTGACTACAACCCTCGGGTCAGGAGCATTATGCCAAATTAAACACACCTGTGGGTGCGCGCTACACCTATATGAATGGCGCGCGTGCACACACTCACCCTCTTTCTGACGACTGGGCGTAACCAGCCAGCCAATCACCGACATGTGACCAGGACGGTTACAGGTTCACTTTCATTCATAGAACCGTGTTTACATACGTAAACAATCGTTCTATTTCATTTCAGTGAACCTGTAACCACGTGACAACAGTATGCCAAATCAGTCACAGGGAAGGTGAGGTGGAACCCACAAGGACACACCATCTGATAAATAAGTAAGCACATCAACCACAAGTGCAAGTGCATGAGCAGCTTTATTGCAAACATAAAGCAATCTCATAATAACAAACACAAAGTGTCACCCATCCATCACAGCCCCTAAAACAGCAGAGGGGATGGTGGAAGCAGGCAAATTCAGCCTGTAAAACTTGGCAAAGGTAGAGGAGGATGCCCAACCAGCAGCACTACACACCTCCTCCAAAGGTGCACCCCTGAACAGTGCCCAAGATGCAGCCATTCCCCGTGTAGAGTGAGCAACCACTCCATGCGGGGGAGGCTTCCCTGCGTGATTATAAGCCATCGCAATGAGATCAACTATCCAGTGGGCCAGCCGCTGTTTTGTAACAGGCCTGCCCAACGTGGATGTGCCATAGCTCACAAAAAGGTTATCCACTGAGCGAAGCAAGCTGGTACAAGCCACATAAACCTTTAGGGCCCTTACGGGGCAAAGTGCATGCAGCCTCTCAGCATCCTCAGAAGAGTGAGGTGGAGGATAGAAGGACTCCAAGACCAAAGGCTTAGCCACATAATTCCTAAGCAACACCTTGGGTAGGAAGGCGGGGTTCGGCAGGAGATGTACCACCCCATTCTTGTCCCCAAAACGCAGGCACCCTGTCCCAACGGAAAGAGCAGCAAGCTCCCCCACTCTCTTAGCCGATGATATGGCAAGTAGAAAGAGCGTTTTCAAACTCAGGACCCGCAGGTCCAGGTCAGACAAAGGCTCAAAAGGAGGCAGGCAAAGTGCCCCGAGGACTACCTGCAGATCCCAAGATGGGAGCAAACGACGTCTGGAAGGGCAACGCCTCCTAACACCCTTCAAAAACTGTGTTGCAAGGGGATGCGACCCAGGGGTGAGCCCATCACACCGCTCAGGAGCCGTAGAAATGGCAGCAAGATATCCACGTAAAGTGGATTCCGAGCGCCCCTGATCCAAAAGGTGCTGAAGGAAGGACAACACCAGAGTCATGTCACAGGACACAAGGTCTACACCAGTCCTGTGGCACCACCCAGCAAACACGCTCCACCTACACCCGTAGAGGCGTTGGGTGGACTGTGCCCGTGCGGCCTGTAAGGTGTCAACAACAGCCCTGCTCAGCCCAAGAGCATGCCAGCGCTGCCGTTCAAGGGCCATACATGAAGATTCAGGACTTCGGGCTGCGGGTGCCAGATCTTGCCCGTCCCTGGGACAGCAAGTCCTTTCTGGTTGGGAGGCGCCACGGTTCCCCGTCCAGCATCTCGTACACCTCAGACATCCAGGGTCTCTGCGGCCAGTTCGGTGCCACTAAGAGAACTCGTGCCTGGAACAACCTCACCCTGCCAAGCAGAGCTGGAAGGAGAGGCAGTGGAGGAAAAGCATAAAGCACCCCTGGAGGCCAGTTCTGGCTCAGGGCATCTACCCCCAGTGGTCCTGGTAGGCCGGTCATCGAAAACCACAGGGGACAATGAGTGTTGTCCTCTGTCGCAAATAGATCCACTGAGGCCTGACCGAAGCGGCACCATATCTGATCCACCACCTGGGGGTGTAAGCGCCACTCGCCGGGATGAGGAGCGCCTCTGGACAGCAGATCCGCTGCAACATTGAGGAGGCCGGGAAGGTAGAAGGCTCTCAGAGGCATGGCCTCTGACTGGGCCCACAGAAGGAGCTGGCATGCTCTGGCGTGCAAAGACGGAGACTTCAGACCGCCCTGATGATTGATGTAAGACACCACTGCAGTGTTGTCCGTTCGTACCATCACCTGCTTGCCCCTCACCACTGGGAGGAAGTGCTGCAGTGCCAAACGAACAGCCTCCATCTCGAGGAGATTGATGTGCCAACTCCGTCGTACAGAGTCCCAAGTCCCTCGGGCAGTCCTGCCTTCGCACACAGCTCCCCAACCCATCTGGGATGCATCGGCAGTTACAGTAACTCGGGCTGCCCCAAAGCCTAGGGGAACCCCGTCTGCGACAGCTCTGGAACCCATCCACCACGTGAGGGTCTGGAGGCACGTGCGGGACAGGGTTACCTTCCTCAACCTGTCCCTGGGCATGGAGAGCCTTTGGGACACAAACCACCTCTGAAGTGGTCGTGTGTGCAGAAGACCCAGAGGCACCGCCTGGGAACCTGCCGTCAAAAGACCTAGCAGCCTCTGGCATTGCAGAGCAGTCACAGTGCACCGAGCAAGGCAACTTGCTATGCACTCCCTGATGGCCGTCACCCGCTTTGGTGTCAGGCAGGCAGTCATTGTGACTGAGTTCAGGACCAGCCCCAAATACTCCACCGAAGTGCTCGGGACAAGGCGGCTCTTCTCTGCATTCAGGTGAAGACCTAAAGAAGTTAGATGGTCGAGAACGACTGTAGTGTGCTCGCGAGCCATGCTTGGGGACGGAGTGCACACCAGCCAATCGTCCAAATAGTTCAGCACTCTGATACCCCTCCTCCGGAGTGGGGAGAGTGCGGCATCGATGCACTTTGTGAAAGTTCGAGGAGACAGTGACAGGCCAAACGGGAGCACATTGTACTCGTAAGCTACACCTCGGAATGCAAACCGCAGGTAGCGACGATGACCCGGATGAATGGGCACATGAAAATAGGCATCGCGTAGGTCCACAGTCGTGAACCAGTCGCCTGCTCGAATGGCCTGAAATAATGCTGTCAGTTTGAGCATCCTGAACGGGAGAACCTTGAGGTACTTGTTTAACCTCCTCAGGTCGAGAATGGGGCGGAAACCACTTGTGCGCTTTGGGACAAGGAAATACGGGAGTAGAACCCCTGATTTTCCTCCTGTGGATCCAGTGGACGTATAGCCTTTTTGGAGAGTAAGGCCGAGATCTCGCTGGCAAGCACTCCTGAAAGAGACTTGTCTCCCACCTTTGTCCATAAAATGCCCCGAAAGCGTGGAGCGTGGAGGCGGAATTGCAGACGGTAGCCGCACTCCAGGGTCTTTAGCACCCATGGGCATGAAGTACACTGGCGCCAAGCACTGAGATGGGTGCTTGAAAAACTTGACGCCAGCCGGAGCGCATAGTCAGGAACACTGGGCAGACTTGGGCGGACCCTGTGCACCGCGCTCCCGAGAACGAGTACGGACCTTCTGTCGGCCCATTCGGGGAACAAAGGCCTGTCTACCACCTCCAGAATCCTGTGAGGAACCTTGAACCACTGACTGAGGTCTTTGTGGGCCAATACGTCTCTCTGGGGCCATCCGAGGACGCGACCTCAAGAGCCCCTGATTGCGCATGGTTCGACTGCGCATTCGCACTTTTTGGGCTTCATCCAAGGCTGCCTCTGCAGCCGCACCAAACACATGACCAGGCGAAATGCTGGCTCCCAAAACAGCAGCATGTTCCGCCTCCGACAAGGCAGTCTGGCTCAACCAAATGTGGCGCCTGGCCATGGTAAGATGGGCCAAGGAGTTACCCAGGACCTTGGCCTGAGCACTCGCTCCCTGAATCACCATATCCATGATATTAGACATTTCAGGCATGAGCTCAGATGGGCTCTTAGAATCCAGATCTCGGATCAGGCCCTCCAGATACACCAGAAGTAGAGCACTGGTGTTTGCCAGTCTAGCAGCCATGGCAGTAGACTGATAGGCTTTCGCCACAAAGCCATCAGTAGCCCTGCACTTCTTATTGGGATGACGGGCGACCCGGCCCGAAGGGGATGCCCCAGCCAGGAGTGCAAATGAAGGTTCCACCTGTAGGGTCCCATCCAACCCATGCTCAGCAGCATTGTGAAGCACACTTAGTGCAGAGCGGGGAAGCAAAGCTTCTCTTGGCCGAGCCCACGACTCGTGGAGACGGGACACAAAATCCAAATAGACGGGCAAAAGGGCATAGCCCTGGCGGCCCGAACCCCGATCTAATGCAGAAGCCTTGGGTGGAGATGGAGGAGCAGGAAGACCTGCAGCAGCGGCCGCTCGTGTGAGCAGGGCTTTAATAGAGAAGTCACCCATCTCAGATGACGGTCCTTCTCCAGCAACATCATCCAACATAACCTGCTCCTCCTCGTAACCGTCCAACAAAGCAGAGGAGCCGCAGCCTGAGCTGCCGGTCTTACCCAAGTTACCCGAAGCGGCCAGTGAAACGGCATCAGGATGAGAAAACCCACGCAGAGGGGCTTGATTCTCCAGCAGCCGCTGTTGTGCAGCAGCCATGGTGTCAATGGTCTTACGCATAGCCTCCAGTTGTTTCTGGAGATGATCTACCCTGGGGTCATAAACGTGGTCATGTGCCCGTTTACCACCAGACTTCCGCGTCGCTTTACGGGGGGGAGGAGAATCCACCTCCTGACCAGGTGGCAGCGTCTCCATAACAGTAACACAATCCATGTGGTCACTATCCACCTCCGAAGCCATTTCGACACAGGAGATTCACACTAGGAGAGTGAAGTCCCCTGTTGCACAAACAAATGAAAAAGAAGTTTATGTGCACGTATATTATATCATAATATTATAATATAGAAAAATACAAGCACTAAGGAGAGCAGACCTCAGCAGAAAGCTGCAATACCTCTCCAAGCCAGGAGGCGGCGAAGCGCGCTCTCACGGCACTACAAACAGAGCTAAGTTAGCATAACAAATGCACAAGCCGGCTAGATAGCAAAGGTTGCAACCGGCAAACGGGAGCGATACACTCACCAAACTGCAACAAAATTGACACGGAACGCCAGGGGGGTACTACAACAAGGAGCAGCCCAAATCAGCGATGATCCGTGAACAAAATGGCGAAAATCTCAAGCCGCGCGGCATAAGCTCTCAACGACCAGGAGGATAGAAAGAGGGTGAGTGTGTGCACGCGCGCCATTCATATAGGTGTAGCGCGCACCCACAGGTGTGTTTAATTTGGCATAATGCTCCTGACCCGAGGGTTGTAGTCACGTGGTTACAGGTTCACTGAAATGAAATAGAACTGGGACATTTCAGCGTTCCGAGGAACTTTTGGTGGCATTTCATGCGAGAAATGAAGCTGAAATGAAGGTTAAGACTGACTGATGCTCGCTGTGGCTGTAGCCATGAATGTTTTAGTCTGAACATGCAGAGAATGCTGATATTTACTAATTAGCCCTGGGATAACGTTACGTCTGATGTTGCCAACTGGCTCCAGTTTGTTATCTAACATATAGGTGCAATTTCCCGTTCAGAGGAGGTGTTTCTACACAATATTCCACAGCAGCGTTCATTTCCCGAATTCAATGTGGCAAGACAAGACATTTTTACAATAAATTTTAATTAACCCACTTGTTGGTCGCTGTTGTAGCTTCTTGTGCTATTACTCTGTTTTTACCCTCTGCTACAAACTTAAGCATGCGCAGTCTTGATCTTGATCGATGTTTCTTCTGCTCGATAAATAATGTCTGTGAAGTGATGACGTATTTTTGTAAAATTCCGTCTGTAAATTCGTAATCGTACTGATGAAAGCATAATCATAAATTTTCATTTCGTAATTGTAATTCTTGACGTCGTAACTTTTCAATTCGTATTCTGATGGATAAAATACGCACAATATATTTTATGTACGACTGGACTCATTTGAGAGTTTACAAATATTTATTTTATGCGCAACTACAGCCAAATATGCACGGATTTCCCAAATACGCACGGATTTCTATTCTATGTGCACATATATTTTTGAAAGCTTTCTTACTCCATAGAAATGCGCCAAACAAAATCATTTTAAAATAGTAATAATAATGGCCTGTGCTGGGGGGTGGGGCACCAGTGGCCGCTGGGGGGTCACGGCCCTTAAATGCCCCACCTTGCCGCCAACACCGTTCTGACAGCGGTGCTAGCTTGTGTTGCGGCTTCATGTTTAGCCACACAGACAGCCTCGCTTTCTGCACTCATCCGCTGTGTCGATAAACACAGCGCACGTTGGTTCAAGCGTCATTACCCTTGTTAAACGAGATAAGTCAGAGAGCGATAGAAACCTTGTAACATTCACCCTCTTTGAGAGCGAGAGGGAGCGAGGAAAACAAACAAGCATGCAAATAGAATTTATCGTGGCTAGAAAAGTTACCGAGCTTGTTAAAAGTTATCATACATTAATTGATTTATTGATTATCGTTACAGGCTTCAAGTTAATTTAAGTTTGTATGCATTACTATGGATGTCAGTATGTGTAAAGCACTTTTCTTCTCTGTGAACTGTGTAGCTCTCAGTCAGTGGAATGTAATGAATACTGTATTGAGGTCTTTTTTCATCATGCCCCTGATTACGCAAATTGGAGAGAAAATAGTCTTATCTAATCTTATCAAGAACACAATAAAATAAAAAGTATTACCATACAATACAATTAAAATAATCAATTAATGATGCTTGACATTTTGTGCCCGTGTAATTTAGGCACAGGCAAAACTTCATTATGGCTGTGCAATTAACTGAACTAAATAAAATAATAATAATAATAATAATAATACAATAATATTTCATTTAATTTAATGCTGATGACA
>NW_026571152.1:180815-283315 GCF_026225935.1 Boleophthalmus pectinirostris
AGGATGTTTTACGATACCAAAGACCTATTTTATAAAGATAATGTTGTGAAAGAGAAGGAGTGGGCCACAATGGCCAAAGCCCTGGGGTTAGAGGGTAAGTTGTTTCTGTGTTTCAGCCTAAGTTTATACTTGAATGATTCATTCACATTCACATTCACTTATATTCACTGATAATGACAAGAATAATAACTGTGATCAGAGTCTGAAACACAGCAACTGCACCATGTACGGTGCCTGATCAGGGGCCATCACGACTACACACATGAAGAGATGAAATAAAGTTAACTTTGATTTTTTGGTATGTTCAGTGGACTTCTGCAAATCCAGATGGAAGGCACTGCGGGACGGATATGTCAAGGCTAAAAACGCCCAGAAGGAGCACAGATATGGGGAGAAGATGGCCTTCCTTTTGCCTTTTCTGCAAAACAGACGGTAATTAAAATACATTGCTTATTGTTACATTATATTTAGTTTTATTACCAAAGATCAAGTCAACAATTTAATCATGACTTCTCCTCATTCATCCTCAACAGCCACAAGCGCTGCTTAAGTCCGGACATAGACGGAGACGGGGAATCTTTGGGAGAGAATGGGGACCTTCTTGCAGCTGCAGCCGCTTCAGCAGAAATTGTATCATCACGACTCCCAAACAAAGTCCTGAAGCGCTCCTCATCTCCCGGCCCACTTGGACCACTCAGCCCACTCGGACCACTTCCTCCACTCGGACCACTCCCTGTATCTCCGAAAGATGTCCCAAAGACTGACCTGGATGAGTCGTACCACTTTGCTATGAGCCTGGTGCCTATTTTAAGTCGAATGGACAGAACCACGAGGAGACAGGCCCAAGTCTTTATTCTCAATGGACTGGGTAACTTTGAAAATCCACTGTAAATAGATTAGTAGCTATTTTTGTAATCTTCTAGTTCCTCCAGGCTGTATTTGACTGTACTGAAATGAGGAAGAAAGCTGTTGAGGATGACACTCAGATACTGTATGTGCACATAAGTCTGGACAAGACTTGGACATTTTTATGAAGACTCCACTTATGTATATAATCTTTTCATGTTTTTATTTTTTTAAATGTAAAGCTAATTCTATAGTTTGTCAAGAGTTTTAAAAATAACAATGTAACTTTGCTCATTTTATTTTATGTTTTTGTAAGTTTCTCTGTACATTGCCTCTACGTTTTCAGTTTAACCTTTGCTGTAAAACTGCAAAAACATTTTCACTTTGTATTCTTATAAAGGTCCTTTGGCAGCTCAGGTTTGTGGCTATGGCTAATCAAGAAGATACTCCAAAATGGGTCCACAACAGATAAACCCTCTGTAACTACTAGTTTTGTTAAAGGTGCATAATGTAGCGTCTGTTAGGGGTTTTGTTATGGATTTTATTATTGCACTTTTGACAAAAATATTTCAGAGTAGGGCATTCGACTGTATCTATGTTGTTTCTATTCAATAACATGTATTTTATCGAAGTCTTAATTAAGATAGATGTGTTAGGAATGCCTCACAGTATGCACATAAACATTTATCACCATGTTGACAAGCAGGTTACAAGTTACAGGGCAGCTCTATACTCCACACCCACTTTTATAAGATATTCCAGCAATAAAAACACCTGTAATTGAATAAAAATTTGTTTAATGCCCTACTGTGAAACATTCTAGGCAATACAGTAACATCATGGAAGCATGCATGGATGGTGATCCTCCGCACTGTGCGCCTTTAAGTTTAGAAGCTAATATATCTTCTTTCTCCAAACTCAGATGTGAAACTTGATCCAGTAGCTGTTTAAGGCTCCTTAAAAAGCTATTTTCTGATCTCTGTTCTAATGTAATTTCCTCATCACAAACAGACCTGGAGTTGTGTTTTGCTTCATTCACACAGGTTTAACTCACAAACCCTGCATATTAAGGCAGAGTTTTTTTCTCAAAGTGAAAACACTCTGTTCCACTTTGTGATGTCATGTGGTAATACAGGAAGTGCTCCACTGTGTATTTAAAGTCCATACACCTTCTCTAGAATGATTTGGATGATTTCAGCCCTGGAATTACCAATCTCTACTGAACTAAAGATAAAAGGTATCTGTCAATTTGAAAACTTCTGCTTCATGACATCACAAGGTGGAACAGAGCATTTTGAGATTTGGAGATGCTGACAGACTAATAATAAAGAGTTACTCAAACATGTCTGAATGAAACAAAATACAACTCCAGGTCTGTTTATAACGAGGTAACAACATAAAGCTCACAAGTGAATTTTGTGTATTACAGGTCCTTTACATATATTAAGCACATACAGTGAGTTGTATAGTTTGTACTTACACTAGATTTTTAAAAACAAAATGACTACTTTTCTATTCTTGTAGGTCTTGTTAAATGTATTTTATTGGTTTTGGCATGGTCCTGTTGCCATGTGGCATTTGCTTTGTCAGTTACTGTTATTAGGCTTGGGCCCGAGCCCTGACAGGGCGTATGGCCTATTGCTTTTTCTACGACAAATGCATGGCAATGACGAATGCATGGGCAAATGCGAGAGGACGTCTTGCAGTTTCATTCTCTCAGTTGCTCCCTGCATGAACAGCAGTATCCAAGTAACCCACGCCCAAGGCCTTGGCCATATTTATCACAATGGAATGAATGGAAGTCAATGGGAGGTCAGGGGGTGACCCTGACAAGATGGTGGAGATGCGGCCCACATTCACCAATGACCCCACTGAGACGTGGGGAAGGTCAAGAGCTTTCAAAAAAGGTATAATATGCTGTTCCCATGTTAATGGATATATTGTTTTTGCTCATATTATTATATTTGAGCTATAATTTGAACCCCTAAACACGTTCAAAAACTCACCAAACTTGGCCCAAAATCTTGAAGTGGTGAAAAGTTTGATAAAATATAGGTTGCATGCATGGGCATGAAAAATGACAACACTGCGCCACCTGGAAAAGTCAAAATACATTGCACCTATGGGAGAAGTCCCGACGTCAACTTTGTCCCAAAGCCACAAAATTCAGTACACACATTCATCATGTCAAGACAAACAAAAAATATTATTATGGTCACACCCCCTGACAAAACCAGACTGCAACCATTTTGGATTGAAATTGTCTAAATGCTGACTCCGCATTTTCGCTGATGTTGCATGTGAACGCACTCCTCTGAAGGCGCTTCACTCACAGGGCTGAAAATCACCGTACATCATCTCGAGAAGTGGAACATCTAAAGTTAGCCAAATTATTCTGATAATTATCATGGTTCACAAAGTGCAGCGTTTGCACAGACTTAGTCCAATCATGCTGAAATTTGAATCACTAATGCATGATCTTAGCCTGAATATAATACACTATAAAACATATGAAAAGTGAACACTATAGCGCCCCCCAGCAAATACATGAAACATTATCTGATTTTTATCAAATTTGGGAATTACATTCTATGAACAACTATAAGCAAAAACATATATTACTGACATGGGGCATTTTTCTCTGTTGGCCAGCAGGGGGCAAAGACATTTAAAAACGTTTCAAGGTGCACTATGTAATTTTTCTGGTGGAGGATGTGTTGGCATGGGTGGCCAAACTGGAAGTCTGCCGTCTTTGATTTAAAAAAAAAAAAAATTTCCAACACGTGCAAAAATTTAGAAAAATGGCAGGGTTATGTGAGGAGTAAGGGCTAGGGTTAGAGTTTGGGCTGGGGCTATGGTTAGGGTTAAGACTAGGGCTAGGTTAAGGTTTGGGTTACGTTTAGGGTTGGGCCTAACATTAGGGTTTAAGATAGGGGTTAGACATGAGGTGTGGGTTTACAGACATCAGGGTTAGTGCGGGCGTGGCGTTTGTGGGCACGGTGTTTGTATGTGAGGCGTGCGCTGGCACAGCATTTGTGGGCACAGCGTGGGCTGAGAGAGGGCCATTTGACGCTGCTTGCAGCTTTAATTACACTTTCATATTGCAGTCATTAATCCACCTGGGTTGGATTTTTAAGATTATGAAATGATTTTATGATTCTAAGTTCTTGTTTTGTGATTCTTTTAGAGCTGGCCACAGAGAGTCACGCGTCTCTTCTGACAGGATCAAGATGGAAAAGGTGATTTGGTTTTCAGCAACATCTCATCCAAAAGATGGAGAGGCTGCTGTGTGGTTTGCTGTGCCACAAGTTTGTTTTACTGGGAGGACAATTCGAGCTAGCTTTTTCAGTGTTGATCAGGATTGTATGAATCTAACAAAGAAATGCTCATTTTGACTCTGACTATCAGTTTTAATTTAGGTTCAATTTAGGCCCATTTGTTTTTTCCATCTTAGAAAGGTCTTGCAGCTTGGTTGTGTTGTGTAATGTTAGAACTTCAGATAGAGGGCAAGGCCATCATTGTTTTTAAAGGCATCTCCAAAGATTCACAAAGACCCAAGACTCAAAAAAAAAAAAAAAAAAAAAAAAAAACCCCACACAATTACACTGTAAACACTGTAGTTTTGATGTGAGTGCAATACCAAAGGTGCCCATCCAGTAATCCATATAACCTCATAAATCACTCCAGTGTAAACATGAGCTTAATAAAGACATTCAGTGCAGCACATATGTCATAAACAGCAGCTGGAAGGGCATCATGAGTAAAGGGCATCACAAGGACATACAGTCAGATGTACGGAGTTTAGTGTCATTATGCAATAAGTCCAGTTCAGTGCCATTGTAAAGGTGGGTGTGGCTATTGTTCATGGGGGAGACACAAGACACAGGCTGTGGTGGTTCTGGCCTGTCTGGATCTACGTCAGAACACTGGTGATGACACAGTTGTGGAAGTTGATCATCAGTGCCCTGGATGTTTGTGCTCCACACTAGTTCCTCAGGTAGTCAAGGTTGGTTCTTCTCCACAGCTGAGGCAGAGTGAAGACCCCAGGATAGCCGCCCCCGGGAAATGCTTAACCTAATTATTACTTGTTAGGGATTGTCTCCACAAGCTTTCCATGTTATTATTCTTATGCTTTTCAAGCTGCCATCTGTAAGTTTATTTGACTTCTTTCACCAACAGATGTCAGATGTGAAATTCTCTCTTTTTTTTTCTTTGGCTTCTTTGTAAAAAAAAGTAACTTAAAGTTGCATTTTTCTGTACATCACCCTACCTGTACAGTTGTCTGAACAGGCCTTGACTGTGTGTTATACCATTAAAAAGAGAAACGCATTCACCCTTGCCCCGATGCTCTGGGACACACTTCTTTAACAGTTTCCATTTTAATTCCTAGTTTTTCCCTTATGGCACAATGCAGCTTGGCTTCTTGCAACTTAAAGGTGCCCTAGAAATTTGTTATTTATGGGCATCTTAAATTATTCATCAGAATAACAGTTTAAAATGACAGCACCTTGTCATTGTTTTTTGTTTTTTTGTTTTTTGTTTTTACAAAAGTTCTCTTCCTTTTTCCTCCCAGAGGCGAAGAAAATCAAAGCCAAATCTCATTATGTTGGATACATGTGGAGGTGAGCCTGCTGCTAAACACTGCTGCTACTGAGTCTGAGAGAGGGAGGGGGAGAGAGGGGGAAAGAGAGAAAAAGAGAGGGAGAGAGAGGAAGAGAAAGGTAAGAGAGAAGGAGAAAGAGAAGGCGAGATCAAAAAGTACATAAATATATTTTTACATACTGCAGAACCAATGGGTGAAAACCTGAAATATTTCTTGTCTATTCACAGCAACATTACATAACTTTCTGGAGGTGGCACATCACATGCATGATTCAAATGAACTATAGATAAAACCATATTTCAGAACATTCGCCTGATGGATACATTTTTACTGTGGAAGATTATAACCAAAGTAACACTTTCACTAACAATTTCAGTAGAGACAAGCAGGTGGAGACCTTCCTCCAGGCTATATAGACAGGTCTATGTAGATGCAAGCCCACTCACCAGGATGATGCACGTGAGTGACAGATCAGACCTGTAACTTGGCCTGGTATCACCTACTTGTCTCTGTAGATATGTTTATGTCGATGGAACATTCTGAGCAGTCTCTCTCCTCTAATCTGGCACTTCTGTATTTTCAATTTCTCCTATCATGTATTAATTAAAGTTTCTTTTGCAACTTTTCAACCTTCACCATGACAATGCCAGTGACAGAAGATGCAAGCATGACTTTACATGACTCACTAACGTTCCTGTTTGTATTCTGTGGTTGTGACAGGCACCCTGATGTGGCATTTGAAAGGAAAGCCTTGGTCATCACTCCAAATGCTGCGGGGAGATTGATTGGTATTGCAGAAGGACTTGGGAGCAGTAACAAGGAAAGTGAAGCAAAAATTACATAACAAAATGCAATTTAAAGGGACATTGCAAACATAAATTTAGAATAATTTAAAGGGGCACTGAGGAACATTCCTAGTGAAGGGGTCTGCCTTTTGGTGGAGATGTCATTGCTTTATTGGCATCTTCCACATTATGGCAATAAATTTGTCTAATTTGGTTTTATTCACTTAAAGGTATCGCTAAACAACACAAACGTGCATTCTTACAGTGGGCTCATCTCTCCACGGATCTGACCTGTTGTAACTTGGCCTGGTGGCATTACCTGCTTTTTTTATTTGATTGATTGGTAGGTTATAAATGGATGTCAGCTGGTGTAAGCGGGATGGTGCTTAGAATGTTTTATCTCACGTTGGCCTTTTTGGGTTTATTATTATTGCATGTGTTTGGTTTTATTGCATTTTTTATTTAATTGAATTGTGCATGCGGCAGGGATATGAGCACTTCCCTTCATAGTGGGGAGGGAATTTGTGAAATATCATAAGGATTGTGGACTTCTGGAAAAGTTTTTGATTTTTGGCAGGGTGTTAGGTTTGGGCCTAAGGTTTTTTAAAAATTTATGGATACAAGTTGGGGTGTGCCCCCTAGTGGACAATATACATAAAATCCAAAATGGCCACGGATGAAAAGAGAAAAGGTTGTATTTCACATTCCTTTTGTCTTAAATTGTTGTATAATGACACTTTTTCTACTTGACTTGATAAAAGAAATGTGATTTTAATACTATCTTCCTATTTCAAGGCCATTTTCATGCCAAATGTATTGTCATGGCCACTTTTTGCTTGAAAAAAGGTCCATACCTCTGAAATGGAATAACATACTATATGAAGATCATTCAGGCCTCTAAATCCATATGTACATTCGTAAGAATAATATTACCATCATTTTAGTGTGAAAAATATTGTTTTGCAAAAGTCTTTACCAGAAACTGACTATTTCTGAAATCAAGTCAAATAAGGTGCAGAACTTGTTTCCTGGTTCTATGAAATGCTCCAGAATGAGTTCGACCAGTTTACCCAAGTTTTGCCATCGGATTCAGCTGTTTTTAATTCAGTGTTGTAGAGCAGCGGTTTTCAATAGGTGAGACCCCATGGTGCTAAATGCAGTCGTCGCCCATACACGCTTTGCAGACAGCCTGCACCACGGGCTCAGGGTTCTCCCTCTCTCTAGTACAAAATTTGTTCTTGTTTAGTCCTGGTCTAGTCCTGGTTTAGACCTGGTTTAGACCTGGTTTAGCCCTGGTGTCCTACTAATGTTCAGTGATGTTAAAAGTCACATTTGCTGTAGCAAAAATCGTTTATGAATGTACTTTAAAATATGTATGAAAATACAATATTAAAAAAATATATATTATCAGTTGTTATTGAAACTCATCAGGAACACAAAAGATGCATTTACTTATAAGGCCTGTGTGTGGGGAGGGCGGGCAGATGGGATTTTGGGGAAGGGGGGGAGGCTGTCTTTACCTACTCTAAGGGGAGGCTCACGTTCACTCAATTTGAAAACCCCTATTGTAGAGTCCATTGCAAAATGTAATGGGTCACCAAATTTTGCTACAGCGGAGTACCAGAGTCACCAAATTCCGCCAGGGTGCCTCTCCTTTGCTTAGCAGGGGAGAAGGGCTTATGAGCGGGGGCACGTGTTTTCACCGGGTCTTGTGTGGCGGAGTACCAGAGAGGCTTCAGGAGCACAGCCTGACTAATTTGACCCAGGGAAGGCTCCCTGTTTCTTGGTGCAGCACCAAGAGTGGCCCCTGGAGCATCTCTGGTGCTCTGGCCCCAGGGGCTCAGCCTGACTAGTCTAACCCCAGGAAAGTTCACTGTCTTTAGGTAGAGAACCATGACTCTCCACCACCACAGCCAGAGTACCAGGGAGTTCCAAATGCCCAACCTGAGTAGTTTGACCCAGGGAAGGCTCCCTGTCTCTTAGAGTTGCACCAGGAGTTGCCCCTGGAGCATCCCTCGTGGTCAGTCTAATTGTGAGTGATGCAAGTCACCCCGCAAAGAATCTGTTCAGCCTCCTGCCCTGCAGGAGGAGGTACAGGAGCCTCACCAGACTCATCAACAGCTTCATCCACCAGGCTGGTAGGATGCTCTCTCCCCTCTATAACCACCAGGCTGCCAGGAAGCAGGAATCTGTGTCTCTCCAAATAACACTTGGACTTTTCCATTTATTATTATTATTAGGGTACCAGAGAGGCTCCAAGGGTCCAACCTGACTAGGTTAAACACAGGTATTTAGCAGACGTTTTCATCCAAAGCAAATTGGACTCGCAGCAGGGAGACTGATACACTGCTCCAACACGCCCACATAGTGACCAGTCAACAAAGAAAAGCAAACTATTGGAAAACTATGGGTCTAGGGCCCCGAGTAATATATAATGTGACTTTTTCAAAGATATAGACAGTTTATTTTAGTTAAATATAACTATGATAATAGATTTTACATAAAAAGTGACTACAAATAAGAAGAATATATCAGAATTGAATTGCTTGTATCAAACAAAGTAGAAAAATTGAATTATACAACAATTAAAGACTAAAGGAAGTGGAGATATAACCTTTTCTCTTTTCGGCGAGGGCCATTTTGGATTTTATGTCTACCGGCTACTAGGGGGCACACCCCAACTTGTATCCATGGATTTTTGAAAACATTAGGCCCATACCTAACACCCTGCCAAGAATCAAAAACTTTTCCAAAAGTACACAATTTTCATTAATTTCCCCCTGACTATCAGTCAGGATGACGTAAGTGTTCAGTATATGTCAGTTAGTGTTGCTGCAGTGTCTTGTTTGGCTCACAGGATCCTGTTTTGTGTGTGTGCTCTGACAGCACATGGAGGCGAGAGCTCCTGGCTTTATGCATGTCCCTCCATCTTGTGCCTTCTGTTTTGCCCTGTGTTGTGTTGTGCTGCGGTTGTGGTTGTGCTGTGGTTGTGCTGTGGTTGTGTTGTGGTTGTGCTGTGGTTGTGTTGTGGTTGTGCTGTGGTTGTGTTGTGGTTGTGCTGTGGTTGTGTTGTGGTTGTGTTGTGGTTGTGCTGTGGTTGTGCTGTGGTTGTGTTGTGGTTGTGTTGTGGTTGTGCTGTGGTTGTGCTGTGGTTGTGTTGTGGTTGTGCTGTGGTTGTGTTGTGGTTGTTGTGGTTGTGGTGCTGTGATTGTGCTGCAGTTGTGGTTGTGCTGTGGTTGTCCTGTGGTTGTGTTGTGGTTGTGTTGTAGTTGTGGTTGTGCTGTGGTTGTTTTGTGGTTGTGTTGTGATTGTGCTGTGGTTGTGCTGTGGTTGTGTTGTGGTTATACTGTGGTTGTGGTGGTGCTGTGATTGTGCTGCAGTTGTGGTTGTGCTGTGGTTGTGTTGTGGTTGTGCTGTGGTTGTGTGTGGTTTGTGCTGTGGTTGTGTGTGGTTGTGTTGTGGTTGTGCTGTGGTTGTGTTGTGGTTGGTTGTGGTTGTGTGTGGTTGTGTTGGTTGTGCTGTGGTTGTGTTGTGGTTGTGCTGTGGTTGTGTTGTGGTTGTGTTGTGGTTGTGGTGGTGCTGTGATTGTGCTGCAGTTGTGGTTGTGCTGTGGTTGTCCTGTGGTTGTGTTGTGGTTGTGTTGTAGTTGTGGTTGTGCTGTGGTTGTTTTGTGGTTGTGTTGTGATTGTGCTGTGGTTGTGCTGTGGTTGTGTTGTGGTTATACTGTGGTTGTGTTGTGGTTGTGTTGTGGTTGTGGTGGTGCTGTGATTGTGCTGCAGTTGTGGTTGTGCTGTGGTTGTGTTGTGGTTGTGTTGTGGTTGTGTTGTAGTTGTGGTTGTGCTGTGGTTGTGTTGTGATTGTGCTGTGGTTGTGTTGTGGTTGTACTGTGGTTGTGTTGTGGTTGTGTTGTGGTTGTGTTGTGATTGTGCTGTGGTTGTGCTGTGGTTGTGTTGTGGTTGTGCTGTGGTTGTGTTGTGATTGTGCTGTGGTTGTGCTGTGGTTGTGTTGTGGTTGTACTGTGGTTGTGTTGTGGTCGTGCTGTGATTGTGTTGCAGTTGTGGTTGTGCTGTGGTTGTGTTGTGGTTGTGTTGTGGTTGTGCTGTGGTTGTGTTGTGGTTGTGCTGTGGTTGTGTTGTGGTTGTACTGTGGTTGTGATGTGGTTGTACTGGGATTGTGGTTGTGCTGTGATTGTGTTGTGGTTGTGCTGTGATTGTGGTTGTGCTATGGGTTGTGCTGTGATTGTGCTGTGATTGTGGTTGTGCTGTGATTGTGGTTGTGCTATGGTTGTGGTTGTGCTGTGATTGTGGTTGTGCTGTGATTGTGTTGTGGTTGTACTGTGATTGTGGTTGTGCTGTGATTGTGGTTGTGCTATGGTTGTGGTTGTGTTGTGGTTGTATTGTGGTTGTGCTGTGGTTGTGTTGTGGTTGTATTGTGGTTGTGCTGTGGTTGTGTTGTGGTTGTGTTGTGGTTGTGTTGTGGTTGTGTTGTGGTTGTGCTGTGGTTGTGCTGTGGTTGTGTTGCTGTGGTTGTGTTGTGGTTTTGCTGTCGTTGTGTTGTGGTTGTGCTGTGGTTGTGTTGTGGCTGCGATGTGGTTGTGTTGTGGTTGTGGTTGTGCTGTGGTTGTGTTGTGGTTGTGTTGTGGTTTTGCTTGTGGTTTTGTGTTGTGGTTGTGTTGTGGCTGCGATGTGGTTGTGTTGTGGTTGTGGTTGTGCTGTGGTTGTGTTGTGGTTGTGTTGTGGTTTTGCTGTGGTTGTGTTGTGGTTGTGCTTTGGTTGCGTTGCGGTTGTGTTCTGGTCTGTGCTCCGAGTTGGCCCCAAAGGAGATGAGACGTGGCCTATGGATGCCAAACGCACTGCAACAGCCCAATGCGTTTCATTTAAAGAAAACAACTTCAGAAACGATGTACATTCAGAGTCAAACACAAGTTTAAATGAAGTACAAACAAAGAACGTGGTGCAAATGAAAAAAAAAACATGCTGCAAGAAACAAAGACAAATGTATAATCATCAAATGTGCTGCAAATAAAGAAACGATGCAAAGCACCGAGAAAAAGAAAACACCTGCAAATGAAAAACGCTGCATAAAGAACTGCTACAAAGGAAGTGCTCCAAACCTGCAGGGGGCGCTCTCAGTGTAGTAGCTCAATGGAGAGACACACTGGCTGGAGAGAAGGAAAGGCTCTGCCTTTGAGAGGGACAGAAAACTGACGTCACAGAGGCCTTGGTGGTTGGACATTACGGCACGTTTCATCACATTGTTCTGAATAAAACAGGAGGCCTGTTTGTCCTTCACAGAGCCTATTTCACTCACTTTTGGTTTATTGATTTGTTCAGCTGAATCCTCCTGCTGCATCTTTCATGAGCCAGCATCACCTTGGCTTCTCAGTCACTCCAGTTTTGGTTTAGTCAGTGTAAAATATGACATATATATATATATATATATATATATATATATATATATATATATATATATATATATATATATATATATGTGTGTGTGTGTGTGTGTGTGTGTGTGTGTGTGTGTGTGTGTGTGTGTGTGTGTGTGTGTGTGTGTGTGTGTGTATATATATATATATATATATATATATTATATATATATATATATATTATATACAGAATGAAGGAAAGAAAGAAAAGCAACTGAACATTCACACCGACAGAAAGTAATAATAAGTGTATAAGTTTAAACGGTGGATATTACACATTTTTTATTCTAAACAAGCTAATACGGTGGATATTACACATTTTTTATTCTAAACAAGCTAATAAAAGGTGACCATATCCTGTTAAATTTATCTTCCTGACCCTGCAAAGAGTATCTAATTTTCTCTAGATCCAAATGCATCATAACACCTCTGAACCTCTTCACATTTGAGGGAGGCTCTGCCTGTTTCCACTTCAATAAAATTTATCTTCGCGCAAGCAGACAGGTAAACTGTAACACCTGACACTCTGATTTTTTTTTAACAACTTTGAATCTATTATCCCAAGTACCCAAGAGGATTCAAATCAATAGGTTTTTGACAATATTAGAAAAATATTTGACCAGAAATTTAACAGTTCAGAGCATCCCCAAAACATGTGTGACAAAGAAGCTGGGCCTGTTTACAACGTATACACAAAGGGTCTACGTCAGGGTACACCTTGCTTAATCTGAGTTTAGACCAGTGAAGTCTGTATATAATCTTAAATTGTACACAGACCCTTTGTCTCGCACAACTTGAGGCAGTGAGTGTTTGGGCCAGGGCCTGTTCCCATTGCTCCTTCGAGATAGCTGTACCAAGTTCTTCCTCCCAGGCTTGCCTTAAGTATTGCAAAGTATTATGACTATTAAATTGAGATAGTTTATTTTATAGGATTGTTATGCCCCCTCTAGTATCAGGGTTACTCAAAAATAATGAGTTAATGGGTCTTTGTGCTGGGGCCCTTTGGTAATTTATATTGTTATGTTTAACGTAATTTGGGGTTTGTAAATATTTTAGAAAGTGAGAATTTGGTAAATTGAATTTTTCTTTGAACAGTTCAAATGTGGGGAATAAACCATCAATAAAAAAGTTCATAAAAGTACAAAGGCCAAGTCTATACCAGTCGGCAAAGGTGTCATTTCCAAGAGAAGGTGCAAACAAGTGGTTTCTTACAATAGGCCCCAGCAGTGGATTGGCATGTAGACCAAACCGCCGTACAGTTTGTTTCCATATTCGAAGAGAATGAGAGACTACAAAGTCATTTATATTTTTATACGGTACTGAAGTAATATCTGCAAAAACAAATGCTCTAAGAGAGGAGGGGGCACAGCAATTTTGTTCCATCTCCATCCAGCGTGGGAAACTCTTTTGAATCCAATATGACATGTTTTTTAGGTTGCAGGCCCAATAATACAATTGAAAATTAGGCAACCCCATTCCCCCTGAGGATTTTGGCCTCTCTAAAAATTCCTTCCTGATCCCAATTTTCTTGTTCCAAACAAATTCCAGAATTATCCTGTCTAATTTTTTAAAGAAAGATTTATTTAAATAGTAGGGGATGCATTGAAACAGAAAGAGACATTTTAGAAGTACTGTCATTTTTACTATGTTTACACATCCTGCTAATGAAGGTGGGAGAAAAGACCATCTCTCACAATCTACAGCAGTTTGTTCTACCAATTTGGTAAAATTTTGATTGTAGAGTTCTCTAATGGAAGATGAGATGGTAAATCCTAAATACTTGAAGTCATCTGAGACCTTAAATTGTAGATCATAGCAACGTATCTCATCTTGTGTTCTATTGACTGGGAATATTGTGCTTTTGTCTAAGTTAAATTTATAACCAGATATTGAACCAAAGAGTTCCAATTTTTTCATTATTGCTGGCACTGATATCAGAGGATTTGAGATATACAATAGAAGGTCATCAGCATAAAGTGACACTTTATGTTGGCAGCCTGCGCTAATAACGCCTGTATAATCATGCAGAGTACGTAGTGAAATTTCAAGTGGTTCAATTGCAATTGCAAAGAGCAGGGGCGACATAGGACAGCCCTGGCGTGTGGACCTCGAAAGAGGAAAGTATTCTGATCTGTGGTTGTTAGTTTGGACTGAGGCAACAGGAGAAGCATAAAGTAACTTAACTCAAGAAGCAAAGCCCTCCCCAAATCCAAACCTTGACAGGGCGGAGAAGAGGTAAGATCACTCCACCCTGTCAAAGGCCTTTTCCGCATCCACAGAGATAAGCAATTCGGGTTGAGATTTAGAATTTTGTGTATAAATAATATAAAAAATTTAAGTTATGAGACAACTGTCTGTTTTTTATAAATCTGTTTTGGTCTTCATGTATAACTGTTGGTATAACCATTTCTAACCTGTGACTTAATAGTTTAGCTAAAATTTTGATGTCTACGTTTAGAAGGCTAATTGGTCTGTATGCAGAGAGATCCTGTGGATTTTTTCCTTTTTTATGAATCAAAAATATTGTTGCTTGATAGAATGTTGGAGGGAGTCTACCAGAGCTAATTGATTCATTATAAATTTGTAATAACATGGGGGCCAGTTTGTTAATAAATGATTTATAGAATTCAGTTGTATAACCGTCCGGACCAGGTGCTTTAGATCCCTGTAGAGATTTAATAGCTCGTTTGATATCTTACAGAGTGATTGATTTATCTAAGTCCTCTCTATTTTTCTGACTAATTAAAGGAATGGGTAGATCTTTAAAAAAGGTATTTAAAAGATTAGAATCCCCTTCTGCTTCTGACGAGTACAGATCTTCATAGAACATTTTAAATTGATTGTTTGATTCCTGTTGGTCGGACGTCAACTGACCCGCTTTTGTGACTATTTCAGAAATTTGGTTTCTTTCTTACAATACTTTTATTTGGTGGGCCAAGAGTCTTCCAGGTTTTTCTTCATGTTCGTAAAATCTATGTTCACTTTGTTTAATTAATTTGACAGTTTCAAGAGTAGATATTAGATTAAATTCGGTTTGCAATGAGATTTTACTTTTACAAAAATTTCCAACACAGATCTGCATTTGCAGCATACTGCTGATCTAAAGCTGACATTTGTTGGGTAATTGTTGATTTTTTCATCTGCCTCTCCTTTTTGCCTCTACCTGAACTGTATGAAATTATTTGGCCACGAATAAAAGCTTTCATTGCCTCCCAAAGATTTTGTCTAGAAATGTCAGAGGAGTCATTTGTCTCTAAATAAAAGGATATCTGTGACTTAATATATTCCTTTAATGTGTCATCAGATCTGTTATCTGTTATCCATTCTCCAAGTTTTAGAGCCATATAATTTAGAGAACCCAAGATGTAATGTTAGTGGACCATGGTCTGATAACACTATAGCTTCATATTGTACCCTCTTAACCATGTGAAATAACTTAGAGCCTATCAAAAATAGATCAATCCTTGAAAATGAATTGTGTCTCTGAGAAAAGAATGAGTATTCACGTCTAGTGGGATTAATATATCTCCATGAATCAATCAGATTGGTGGCTTTCATAAAGTTTTTCATCAGTTTAGCAGATTTAGTCAAAGTCTGTTGACTGTTGGATGACCTATCAAGTAGAGGATCCAGTACAAAATTTGTCTCCACCCATTATCAAACTATGACTATGAATATTGGGGATTGATGATATTACTGATTGTATAAAATGTTCATCATCGTAGTTGGGTGCATATATGTTTGCCAATATGACTAGTGTATCACAAAGTTTCCCAATAACAATGACAAATCTGCCTTGAGGGTCTGAGATTGAGTCAAACAATATAAAAGTATGTAGTATAATATATTCTTCCTGATCAAAATAGCTACACCTCTCGATTTTAGATTGAAGCTTGTGTGAAATACGTGACCAATCCAGGTTTTACAAAAATGAGCATGATCACGGTTTTTTAGGTGTGTTTCTTGTAGAAACATAATCTCTGCCCCAAAGGTATTAATATGAGACATAATCTTATTACGTTTTTACACCACTGATGCCTTTACAGTTCCAGGAAATAAATCTCACCACTGCTTCTTTATTGGTCATAATGATAACTTAAGTCTGTGTGATCAACAGTAGAACAGAAACATTTGATAAATCAATCCCGCAAAAACACTGCTTACTCCACTGCCAGGTCCCATATATATATATATATATATATATATATATATATATATATATATATATATATATATATATATATATATATATATATGTGTGTATGTGTGTGTGTGTGTGTGTGTGTGTGTATATATGTATATATATGTGTGTGTATATGTCTATCTATCTATCTATATATATATATATATATAAAATAAAAAAAATGTGTTTCTCACCTTCCACGGTGGTAGGTCTCTCTCACCCTCATTGAGCTCGGGTCCTCTACCAGAGGCCTGGGAGCTTGAGAGTTCTGCGCAGTATCTTTGCTGTTCCCAGTACTGCACTTTTCTGGACTGAGATGTCCGTTGTTTTTCCCGGTATCTGTTGTAGCCTCTTCCAGTTTGGGGATTACAGCCCCGAGTGCTCCGATCACCACAGGCACCACTGATGCCTTTACTTTCCAGGCTCTCTCCAGCTCTTCCTTGAGCCCCTGGTATTTCTCTAGCTTCTCGTGTTCCTTTTTCCTGATATTACCATCGCTTGGTATTGCGATGTCAACCACCACGGCTCTGCTCTGTTTCTTATCCACCACCACTATGTCTGGTTGGTTCGCCATCACCATTCTGTCAGTCTGTATCTGGAAGTCCCACAGGATCTTGGCTCGGTCATTCTCCACAACCTTTGGAGGTGTTTCCCACCTTGATCCTGGGGTCTCCAGCCCGTACTCTGCACAGATGTTTCTGTACACTATGCCCGCCACTTGGTTATGTCGCTCCATGTATGCTTTCCCTGCCAGCATCTTACACCCCGCAGTTATGTGCTGGACTGTCTCAGGAGCCTCTTTGCACAGTCTACACCGTGGGTCTTGTCTGGTGTGGTAGATCTGGGCCTCTATTGCTCGAGTGCCCAGGGCCTGCTCCTGAGCAGCCAGGATCAGTGCCTCTGTGCTGTCCTTCAGACCAGCCCTCTCAAGCCATTGGTAAGATTTCTTGATATCAGCCACTTCAGTTATGTTCCGGTGGTACGCCCCATGTAGGGGTTTGTCCTGCCATGATGGTCCCTCCAGCACCTCTTCCTCTGGACCCCACTGTCTGAGACATTCTCTGAGCACCTCATCTGCTGGGGCCTTGTCCTTGATGTACTCAAGGAGCTTGGATGTTTCATCCTGGACAGTGGTTCCCACACTCACTAGTCCTCGGCCCCCTTCCTTCCGGCCTGCGTACAGTCTCAGGGTGCTGGATTTGGGATGGAACCCTCCATGCATGGTCAGGAGCTTTCGTGTCTTAACATCTGTGGTCTGTATCTCCTCCTTTGGCCAGCTTACAATCCCTGCAGGGTATCTGATCACTGGCAGGGCGTAGCTGTTGATTGCCTGCACCTTGTTCTTGCCATTGAGCTGGCTTCTAAGGACTTGCCTCACTCTTTGCAGGTATTTGGCCGTAGCCGCTTTCCTTGTTGCCTCTTCGAGGTTTGCACTTGCTTGTGGGATACCAAGGTACTTGTAACTGTCCTCAACGTCTGCTATTGTTCCCTCTGGGAGTGACACCCCCTCTGTGTGGACTACCTTCCCTCTCTTTGTCACCATCCTGCTACATTTCTCAAGCCCGAATGACATCCCGATGTCTGTACTGTAGATCCTTGTGGTGTGGATCAGTGAGTCGATGTCTCGCTCACTCTTAGCGTACAGCTTGATGTCATCCATGTAGAGGAGGTGACTGATGGTGGCCCCGTTTCTGAGTCGGTATCCATAGCCAGTGCGGTCGATTATTTGGCTGAGGGGGTTCAGGCCTATGCAGAACAGTAGTGGGGACAGTGAGTCTCCTTGGTATATGCCATATTTGATGGACACACGTGCAAGTGGCTTCCCCTTGGCTTCAAGGGTGGTTTTCCACAACCGCATCGAGTTTGCAATGAACGCCCTTAGAGTCCTGTTGATATTGTACAGCTTCAAGCACTCAGTGATCCATGTGTGTGGCATTGAGTCATAGGCTTTCTTGTAATCAATCCAGGCAGTGCACAGGTTGGTCTTACGGGTTCTGCAGTCGCGGGCGACTGTTCGGTCAACCAGGAGTTGGTGTTTGGCTCCCCTGGTGTTTTTTGCCGATACCCTTCTGTGCTGCGCTCATGTATTGATTCATGTGCCCACTTATCTTAGCCGCAATGATGCCTGACATGAGCTTCCATGTTGTGGAGAGACAGGTTATTGGCCGATAGTTGGATGGGACTGCACCCTTTGAGGGATCCTTTAGGATCAGGATCGTATGCCCTTGGGTTAACCATTCAGGGTGAGTCCCATCCCTTAGCAGCTGTATATATATATATATATATATATATATATATATATATATATATATATATATATATATATATATATTAGAGGTGTCAAATTATCGCGTTAATTGCGATTAATTAATTACAGTCATATTTAGCGCGTTATGTTTTTTAATCGCGTTAATCATTTTTAATCTCTAACTTTAGTGTTTCTGTATGTGAGTTGCTTTATTATAAAACCTGTTTTTATGTGTTGTTGGGACAATAACACACACACACAAAAAACACATTTATAAATTTTTTTATTTCGGTAATTCCTCTCATTGCCGGAAACCCACACAAAACGCGCACAGTAAGAGCGACGTAAACGTCATGTTAAAGTTGGCGGCGTCAGGGACAATGGACGAGGTCGAAGAGCCAGTAGAACAGAGTCAGCAGTGCACAGGTAAAAACACATTCGTGTCTTGGAAATTATTCTCCCGACGTGAAATATAAAAGAAAATAACAAATATAATATCGCCTACAACTTAAATGTCACTGGTGAAAACAACCTGCATAGGCTCATGATGTCTGCACTACTGTCCTATAGTGACCTGCCACATGAGGGGACACGCACACAAACACACAAACACACACAAACACAAACACACACAAACAAACACACACCTTCATCATCGTCATTAACCTGAGAAAGCGCGAACCACGTTTCCTTCCGTAGTTTCTGCGCGGACACCGACGTGCTCCCGTGAGCCGCGTGTGGATCGTGTTTTCTCGCTACGCTGCGTAAACCCGCGCTTCCTCCTGTGCGCCTCTAAACCAGAACTAACACCAAGACTAAAACAGAACTAAAACTAGAACTAAAACCAGGTCTAAACCAGGACTAAACCAGAACTAAAACCAGGACTAAACCAGGACTAAACCAGAACTAAAACCAGAACTAAAACCAGGTCTAAACCAGGACTAAACCAGGACCAAACCAGAACTAACACCAGGACTAAAACCAGGATTAATCCATTCCAGGACTAAACTAGGACTAAAGTAGGACTAAAGCAGGTCTAAACCAGGACTAAAACAAGGACTAAAACCAGTGATCTCATATATAAAGCATTTCTCTATCAATAATATTTTTAATATGGTTAAGGAAAGACTGGACTTTTTATTGTCTTTAAGTAGACAAAAGTTATTATGTTCAGATTTCCTCGTCTTTGCTACTTTACAGCAAACAGTTTCTTATTCATGGAGACTTGGGCTCAACAGCCAATTTGGAGAGATTTGTTAAACAATAAATAACTTTATAAAGTCACTTTTTTAATCTATATCAGTCTTTTGATCTGCCACAATAATGTAATAATGAATTTAAATGAAAATACCTCAAATTGAAGGCTTTTCTCAGCAATTTTTAGGTGAGATTAAAATGAGATTAATTAGATTAATTAATTACAGATCATAATTAATTAATCTCTCAATTTTTTTAAATTGCATGACAGCACTCAGTATTACGAATAAATGCACAAGTGCTATCCCCACAAATGGCTCAAAGAAGAGGAGTAATTGTTTATATATATATATATATATATATATATATATATATATATATATATATATATATATATATATATATAATTGAATTATTGAATGTCTGTTGTGAGAAGAACAGGATTTTTTGTTAGTTGGGTAAAATGTAGTTCACTTATTTCACTGCAGTGTTTTAGTGTTACAGTGGAGTTTGGTCACAATAATTTTACTACAATTTAGTTTAATGATCACACCTCTTTGTCAAAGACTGACCTCGTCAGATCTTAGAAACTAAACAAGGCTGACCTTCGTCAGTACTTGGATGGGAGACTGGTGGGAATACCATGTGCCATACTGGGGTGCCAGTCGCAAAAACCTTTGGTGTGTCCTTTGGCAAGATGCTTCACCCACATTGCCTAGTATGAATGTGTTGTGCCGGGGATGGTTGGAGGGGCCAGACTGGCAGCCTCTCTTCTGTCTGTCCGAGGGCAGCTGCGGCTACAATAGTATCTTGCTACCATCGATTATGAAGTGAATGAAGAATGCACAGAAATGTAAAGTGGAAAAGTCTAAAACAAAAATGCATTATTTTTCTTATGCCTAGATGGGTAGAAGATGTTTCATTCAAACAATTACTCCTCTTCTTTGAGCCATTTGTGGGGATAGCACTTGTGCATTGATTAGTAATACTTAGTGCTGTCATGCGATTTAAAAAATTGAGAGATTAATTAATTATGATCTGTAATTAATTAATCTAATTAATCTCATTTTAATCTCACCTAAAAATTGCTGAGAAAAGCCTTCAATTTGAGGTATTTTCATTTAAATTCATTATTACATTATTGTGGCAGATCAAAAGACTGATATAGATTTTAAAAAGTGACTTTATAAAGTCATTTATTGTTTAACAAATCTCTCCAATTTGGCTGTTGAGCCCAAGTCTCCATGAATAAGAAACTGTTTACTGTAAAGTAGCAAAGACGAGGAAATCTGAACGTAATAACTTTTGTCTACTTAAAGACAATAAAAAGTCCAGTCTTTCCTTAACCATATTAAAAATATTATTGATAGAGAAATATATATGAGATCATTGGTTTTAGTCCTGGTTTAGACCTGGTTTAGACCTACTTTAGTCCTAGTTTAGTCCTGGAATGGATTAATCCTGGTTTTAGTCCTGGTGTTAGTTCTGGTTTAGTCCTGGTTTAGTCCTGGTTTAGTTCTGGTTTAGTTCTGGTTTAGTCCTGGTTTAGACCTGGTTTTAGTTCTGGTTTTAGTTATGGTTTTAGTTCTGGTTTAGTCCTGGTTTAGTCCTGGTTTAGACCTGGTTTAGACCTGGTTTTAGTTCTGGTTTTAGTTCTGGTTTAGTCCTGGTTTAGACCTGGTTTAGTCCTGGTTTAGTTCTGGACTGGATTAGTCCTGGTTTTAGTCTTGGTGTTAGTTCTGGTTCAGAGGCGCACAGGAGGAAGCGCGGTTTACGCAGCGTACGGGAGAAAACACGATCCACACGCGGCTCACGGGAGCACGTCGGTGTCCGCGCAGTAACTACGGAAGGAAACGTGGTCCGCGCGTTCTCAGGTTAATGACGATGATGAAGGTGTGTGTTTGTTTGTGTGTGTGTGTGTTTGTGTGCGTGTCCCCTCATGTGGCAGGTCACTATAGGACAGTAGTGCAGACATCATGAGCCTATGCAGGTTGTTTTCAGGCGATTTTATATTTGTTATTTTCTTTTATATTTCACGTCGGGAGAATAATTTCCAAGACACGAATGTGTTTTTACCTGTGCACTGCTGCCTCTGTTCTACTGGCTCTACGACCTCGTCCATTGTGCGACTGACGCCGCCAACGTGAACAAGACGTTTACATCGCTGTTACTGCGCGTGTTTTGTGTGGCTTTCCGGCAATGAGTGGAATTACTGAAATAAAAAAATTTATAAATGTGTTTTGTGTGTGTGTGTGTTGTTGTTGTCCCAACAACACATAAAAACAGGTTTTATAATAAAGAAACCCACATACAGAAACACTAAAGTTAGAGATTAAAAATGAGATTAACGCGATTAAAAAACATAACACGCTAAATATGACTGTAATTAATTAATCGCAATTAACGTGATAATTTGACACCCCTAGCAATACTTTGAAGTATTAGTACTCTTACTTGACTCCACATGTTGGCTAATGATCCCACTGTACTGTGCATATGAATGCATGGGACATAGACAGAATAAATTGACAGACCACAGCACGTTTTTGCACATTTGTATTTGCGTCCCAGGACATATGCATAGAGTATACAGTTAGAATACAATATTTCAACATGTTTTACAAAGATCTGAAGAGTATAGGAAACAAGAAATAAAAATGATAACTGCACAGCAGTAAGAAGGTCATTCGAGTATATATTGTCATTTATCGCACACACTGTGGAATAGCTCAGAAACACAGGGCAAAAATAAACACCATTAACAATTGAGCGCTATATTCAATTTACACAAAAACCCTTTACTCAGGAGTGTCACACACACCCCTTTACTCAGGAGTGTTTCAGTTCAAATCACATTGGCCACTTTGACATGTATTCATTTGGATTTTGCCTTTGCCACCACAGTCCTATAAGCACACAGCACAGACACTCAAAACAATGCACACACCTAAACTGCAACAGAAAGAGTGAGCTTCTGGTCACAGCATCTACAGCACAGAACCACCACTCCGATTACACACTGTGTCCAGCACTATCTGCATGAGAGTCCACCTGCCACAATACCAGCCCCACTACATATGCATCAGGGATAAGGCACGACTTTGGTCAAAGAAAGGCTTGCATCAACTCTGTTCAGGAGAGGAGACCACCATCAATCACGGCAGAGACAGGACAAGTCTGCAATCTAGGCCTGGTCTAGACTTGGTCTAGGTCTGATGTCGTCCTGGTTTATTCCTTGTCTGATCTTCTATTCTGCCTAGTTAGGAGATGTGACTGTACATCTAATATTGAGTTAGTCCCTGTTTGCAGTTTAGTCTGGTTTGTATGGACGTTGTTTAGTACTGATCTAATCTAATAATTTCATACTTCATAATGGTTTAGTCCTCATTTAGCTCTGGTTTAGACCTATTTTAGATCTTTTTTTCATCATTCTTATTTGGGAGAGGAGATTGTTATCATCCTTGTTCAGACCTGGTTTGGTTCCTTTTGGTTTCTGAGACCAGACTTCAGTTAACAGAAGACGTGATGGATCTACAGTCCATGTGTAATTAGGATCAAGACCGCCCCCTGCTGATGTCATTACACCGAGTGGCAGGGCTCTGCACCGGCCAGTGCCAAGGGCAGCCTGCTCTGGATCTGGGCTAAGCTTCAACTCTCCTGTTCCTCTTACCCTACAGTCCTGACATAGTTTGTCCTTGTTTAGTCCTTTTAAACTTAATCTTAATCTGTTTAGTTCAATTTCAGAATCAGTTTTGTAACATTATATTCATGGGTTTCAGTTTCCTATTAGCTGTGCCATTTTAAGGACTTTTGTTGTAAACTGTTAATGCCACAGCAAGCCATGGTAATCAAACAAACATGTACTGAATGGCAACAATTTGTGATATCTGCACCTAATTAGCCTTAATACATCAGAAAGACTCTATTTAAAAACTTTGCTCATTTTGAATGAAGTCTTTTTTCATACATTATTAAGGCTAATGTAAGGTGTAGTTTAGTCCTGGTTCAGTCCTGGTTTATAACTGGTTTATTGAGTCCATATCTAGTCATTTCTTTGTGTAGACTTTTTGACAGTCCTTTATCATCTCCTCCTGTCTTCTCTGCCCCATCATCTTCACCAGGACCAGATAGACTACAGTTAAGACTTCTGTGAAACCTGTAATTTATCGATTACAGATGACGGCATCTAATTAAGCGTGAGATCTCCATCCCACTCCCCTCCCCTGCCCCATCCTCACACCCCATTACAATATTATTATATACATGATTACCTCTTTCTATACACTGCAAAAGTAAAGCTACAGCAGGTAAAATGACTCCTGTGAACAGTTTTTAGAATGGCCCTCTGATCTGACGTGTTTCAAGGCATTTCTTTTAGTCTATCATGTCAGATTTAGCATTTCTTTATGGGGGTAGCAATGGCTTAGTGGCTAGAGCGTTCGCCCACAAACCCAAAGGTCAGTGGTTCAGCTTCAGCTCCAACCTATCCTTATAGCCCATGTCCTTGGATTAGATACTTCACCCACCTTGTTAGAATCAAGTGTGTGTTAGAACTGGTGGTGGCGGGAGGGGTCAATAGTGCACATTGGCAGCATTATTTCTGTCAATCTGCCCCAGGACAGGTGTAAAATTAATGAGTACCCAATAACTATACCATAATTAGCCTTAATTCATACTAAACAAAGTTTATTAAAAATGATTCAGGCTCAGTAACTCCTCTATTAGGGCGGTAGGGTTAAAGGTTCTATACAATGCAAATTTGACTATTTTGAGCTTCAAGTCATGTTGTAATGCTGTTACCTCCTCAAAAACAGACCTGGAGTTGTATTTTATTTCATTCACATGTTTCAGTAATCCTTTATCGTTAGTCTGTCTACATCTCCAAAGCTCAAAATGTTCTGTTCCACCTTGTGATGTCATATAGTGGTCATTTTCAGGTTAGAAATTAGCAATTCCAGGTCTGAAATTATCCAGTTTTAATAGATTTTAGTGAAGGGTAAGTTCTGAGTAGTAAAGGGTAAGTTCTGAGTAGTGAAGGGTAAGTTCTGAGTAGTGAAGGGTAAGTTCTGAGTAGTGAAGGGTAAGTTCTGAGTAGTGAAGGGTAAGTTCTGAGTAGTGAAGGGTAAGTTCTGAGTAGTGAAGGGTAAGTTCTGAGTATCAAAGCACAGTATAACACTTCTTGTATTACCACACGACATCACAAGGTGGAACAGAGTGTTTACTGTTTGAGAGAAGAACTGCAGAGTGTGTGTGTTAAACACGTGTGAAAAAAACAAAACAAAAACACAACTCCAGGTTAGTTTGTGATGAGGAAACATTATAACATAGATCAGAACATAGCATAATATAATACATAATAATAACTTTATAATATATAATAATAACTTTAAATAGTTATTAACCCTAAATCATTCTTAATAAGCTAAGTGTTCATTATGAATTAAGTCTTTGTTGCTCCAATTGGTCAAAACTGTTCAGATCAGCAAATGCTTTCCATTAGTCATTTTAACTGATATATTTCTGAAACATTTTCTTAACAAAGAATACATATGAACAGTACCAAATTATTATTAACATCAGCAATAAGCAGCTAGCTTTAGAGGCAGAGTGTTCCATGACAATAGGAAAAATACAAGATATTAAAAAACAAACAAACAAACAAAAAAACAACAATAATATTAACAATGCATTTGGAAATTGTCTCTATATTGCTCCATCGCTACTGTTTAAGAACTCGTGAGCGGACATTATTGCAGTGCTAAGATAGATGGATGAAATCAGGAAAAGACTAGAGTAAAGAACTTAACTGTAAATAGTGAAATTAAGATAAATGATTTGTATAAAATGTGTTGTGTGCTTTATTTGCAGTGGAATGTATCATGGCACTGTACAATAAAGGGACACGGACTACTGTGCTTTTCAGTCAAAAACTGGATTCACTACATTTTCATGGCTTGTTGCTGGAAGTCATTTAGATCTATGGTTATGCAATTGTTAATCTTGGCCATTATGAGATGTTTTTGCATGTTCTGCCTCTGTCTGGGTGGGTTTATTCTACTGTTTCCACTTTATAACATGCACAAGAGAGCTGGCTACTCCTTACAAACTTTAACTTCTTAGGTTCTTTTTAAAGACAATGCAGTAAAGTGTATTTACCTTGTTGACATGTTTCGGCTGCTAGCTGCAAGCCATCTTCAGAACTGTCACCGGTGTTGGTGGTGACGTGTCGTATATCAACTGTTGTTACTTCCTGTAGGCGTGGTCAGCCTGATGGACCTGGCAGGTCACTCAGACTGACCACGCCCGTCGCCCGGTGTTCTCTGGAGGAGGGTGTCCCAGGTGTGTGAAAGGAGGAATGCTCTGTCATCACGGTTAATGCTGTCCGTGCCTCATTTCCTGATTTCAATGGCCTCCTTGATCCAGCGTTTGAACTTGTTGTTTTCTGATCCAATGACCTGAGCCCTGTCCCAATCCATAATGTGGTTGTTCCTTTTACAGTGTTCTCCTCCAGAGAACACCGGGCGACGGGAGGCGTGGTCAGTCTGAGCGACCTGCCAGGTCCATCAGGCTGACCACGCCTACAGGAAGTAACAACAGCTGATATACGACATATCACCACCAACACCGGTGACAGTTCTGAAGATGGCTTGCAGCGAGCAACCGAAACATGTCAACAAGGTTAACACACTTTACTGCATTGTCTTTAAAAAGAACCTAAGAAGTTTAAGTATATAAGATGACAAAATGAACATCATTGGCCTACTCCTTACAAAGTTACTACTAGTGTACATATGTCGGATTTTTCACCAGTTACACATGAGATCTGTGGAGAGGCGAGCCAGCACATGTTAAGAATATGTGTATTTCAAGGTATTTCTGAACAACAATATCACCTGCAACTGAATAAATGCAAAACGGACATGCTTAATGCATTACTGTGGAATATTTCAAGCAAAGCAATAACATCTCCATGGACACAGGCAGGATGCAGACTCCAGAAAAAAAGTTCCATTGTGTATCTTTAAAGTCTGACTTTGCTCTTCCAGCAACAAGCCACTGTGTCGACTGGTGTCAATCATAGGAGACCAAGTCCTAGTTGGGTCCCTTTTTGGTCTCTGGTTTTGGTCCAAGTCCTAGACCAAGATCCAGTCCAGGCTCCAGTCCAGGGAGAGTGGGCAGTAGGCATCCTGTGTGCATTATCCACCCCCCTCTCATTTTCACACTCATACATAATGTACTATATATATACGCATCATAAAAACACCACATACTTGATCCATTTTAAAAAGATATTCTCATTATTATTATTATAAAGCTCTCCTCGGAAAGACTGCACCATAAAAAAAATATAGAATACAATTTTAAAACCTTTTTTCTACATGAAAAGAAATTGAACATCTGATTGGATCCTGTGACAGTAAGGGGCATAGGTCGCTGCAATGCAGTCTGGGAAAATGTAGAGTGTGTGTGTGGACCTTTAGAAGGTTGGCAAAGTAGTTTTAAGGCATACCCATGACAGAGGAATTATCATTTTCATTCAGAAGTTCAGACAATTATTTCACCTTTTCAACTTTATAAATGAAAGTGACACACTATGGAAATGTACTTCTCTTCATTTCCATCAACAGATTGCTCCCATGAAATTTCAGCTGTCACTTAGTCCTGGTTTAGACTTGGTTTAATTTAGGATTTGACAAAGTTCTGAATGTTTTTGAGTCCTGGTTTAGTCCAGATTTAGACTTGGTTACGTCTTTGTTTGGTCCTTTATTGGTCCTAATATAAACCTAATTTTGTCTTTATTAGTTCTAGTATAAACATAATTAAAACCTTGGCAATAGTCTTGATTTTAGTCGCGGTTTAGTCCTCCAGTGCAGCCTGTTTTGACTTGCTAGTCTTTAATTAGTTCTAGTTTGGTGGACATGATTGAAGTTTAGACCATAATCCAGAAGACCTTGCTAATAGTCTTGGTTTACTGGTTTACTTTCAACAGACTTGATTTAAACCCAACTTTGAGAACAAACCTGCACCTAAAAGTAAAACAGACCTATTCTTCTCATAGTGTCTCACCTTGGACCCGAGCTATGCCCCTGTAGTCACTGGCAGTATCCGTAGACCCCACCCTCCCCGTCCCTCCCGGCAATGCGTTAGAGATCCGTCACTTTGTTTTCCATGGTGGCTGCTATGTGCTGTAGCCGGTGGGTGAGCTGTTTGCTCTGTGCAGCGGGGTCTTCGTCCAGGGACGCGATGATCTAAAAGACGACAGACAGGGACATGAGGTACAATGAAGGGAGATGTAGAGGAATAAGTAGTACCGACAGGGAGGACAGAGGGGCGAGGGAGTGGACAATGGACACAACAAGAAAAAGCAGAGAAATAGACATGGTATTTGAATTATTAATAGCAATACAGAGCGGCTGCACAGTTTTTGAAAAATATAAATATATTTTCTTGCTGCTTATATTTAGTTGCTATAGCAAGATTCTGGTCTTATTTTAGAAGTCCTATGTTATGCAAAATTGACTCTTGTGAGCTTTTAGCCATGTTTGTTACATCCTCAAAAACAGGCCTGGAGCTCGTTTTGTTTCATTCATGTTTAACACACAAACCCTGAAGATTTCCACTGTTCCACTTTGTGATGTCATGTGGTAACACTTCACTAGAACCATTTGGATGATTTCAGCTGTGGAATTTCAAATCTCTACTGAACAAATGGTAAAAAGTGTCAGTTAACTTGGAAACTACTACTTCCTGACATCACCAGATGGAACAGAGCATTTTGAGTTTTGGCGATGTAAACAGACTAGTAATAATGGGTTATTCAAACATGTGTAAATGAAGCGAAACACAACTCCAGGTTTGTTTGTGATCAGGAAACAGCACTATAACTTCACTTTAAGCTCACAAGAGTAGATTTAGCGTAATATAGGACCTTTAAATAAATGCAGTCATTCAGTCAAGTGTGTTAATATTTGGAGTGAAATATCTGAAAAAAAACAACAAACATTGTCGTTTTTGTCATGGTTTAATATTTTCCAAAGTGTTTCGAGCTAGGCCCTGAGCCTAAAAGCTTCCTGATATAGACTCCCACTTTTGCAGCTTGACAGACATTTGTTTACTTGTTCATTAGATTTTGTTTATCCAGTTTACTGACCCACAATGGATGCTTCAAAAATCAATTCCCAGAGCAATTTTCCAATTCACATCCCACCCAAATGTTTTCAATTAAAATTTTGTACAATCACTCTTCTGGTATATGGAGAGTGAAGCCAGGGGAGTAAAATGGAAAGGCAATAATATGGTGGGCAGTAGTGCGTTCAGTGGAAAAGGGCTCTGGGCAAGATATGAAAAAAGCACAGGAAAATGTCTTAACTGAGCGTGGTACGAGCAGATATGGCCAATTTATTTGTAAATTAATTTAAATTTAAATTTTGTTTACTTTTAATATGCATTTTTTAATTCAAACTTTATTTTGTCTACAAATAAATGCACTCAAGGTCAAGGTCAGCCTTGCTTCTGTCAGTCTGCTCCAGGGCAGCTGTGGCTACAATAGTAGATAATAATAATAATAATAATAATAATAATAATTATTATTATTATTAAAGCAGTTGTGGTGGTCAAAGCGCTTTACAACAAGGAACCACACACCCATTCACACACCCATTCACACACCCATTCACACACCCATTCACACACACATTCACACACACATTCACACAGACACTGTGGGCAAGGTGGGTTAACACAACAGCAGCATTCATCTGTGGGAGCTGGAATCACACCAGCCAACCTGTGGGTCAGTGGATCTGACTGCTCAACCTGTGATTTTTATGTCGAGAGCTGGAATCAAACCGCCAACTTTCAGATCAGTGGGCGAATGCTCTACCAACTGAGCTACTGCCGCCCACCCTAGTAGTACCAGTAGTAGTAGTAGGTGTATATGTCTTACCCCGTCATAGTATTTGCTGGCGTACTGGTACAGTTGATGCAGAGCCACTTGTGTGTTGAGTTTGTCTGTGTGAGCCTGAAAGAAACACAAGTCACTAACACAAATAAAAAAACACAAGTACATACTCATATCGGTATAGTATTAACTTTTACACACTGATGGCATTATACATTCTCTTACCAATATGTAACATTTTATATTATCAATTATATTAGTTTTTCTTATATAGCCTGAAGAGAAAAATAAATCCCTCAGTGACAATGTATGTGCAAGAAACAACATGAATTTAGAACATTTTAATTGAGCAAAATAATAGATGTTGTCTTTTGTTTATGGTATGGCTACTTAGTAACAGTTTTGGAAATAGCATGGTGTCCCTTGTTTCAAATTTCAGTAGATACAGGGGATATACCTTTGCTCTGTTATCACCCCTGTACCAAAGAAAACCTGTCCTAAAGAGAACAATGACTTCAGGCCTGTGGCCTTGACATCAGTGACTATGAAATAATTTGAACGCTCTTGTAACTACTGCCCATTTAATACTGAAACACTTAGAGGATCCTTCATCATATGCCAGAATATTGTTCATGGATTTCAGCTCAGCATTTAATACAATATTACCAAGCATCCTGGTAATTGGGGTTCCTCACAGGAAGACAGCAACAAGTTAAGGTTAATTCAACGCTGTCAGATATTCAGGTTGTCAGCACTGCAGCACCACAGGGCTGTGTTAGCTCACCTCTTCTTTTGATTTGTACACCAATATGTGCAGGAGTAAACAGGTAAACAACTATATGTACTTAAGTTTTCTGATGACACAGCTATTCTTAGTTTACTCAATAAAAGTACAGATGTGATTAGCTACAAGACAGAAATTGATGAAGTGGTGCATTGGTGTGAGGAGCACAACCTTGTCTTAAATGTGGAAAAGACAAAAGAGATGATTTTTTACCCCAAATCTGTAGGGAACCACAGCCCCATTGATATCAGGGGAGGGACATAGAACAGGTGACATGTTATAAGTACTTGGGTGTGTTCTTTGATTCTCAGCTCCAATGGAGCCACATGTACAATCTGTCTGCTCAAAAATCAGCCAGCGTCTTTTTAAACGGCTTAGGTTACATGGAGTGGATACAAATGTTGATGTTTTACAGAGCATGCATGGACTCAATTTTACGTTATGGCATGTCAACATGGTTTGGTAACCTGTCAGTCAAACTTAAATCACAGATTTTTACCTTGACTAAAAGAGCGGGTAAAATAATGGTGTGGCCCCAAAGCTCAGTTCAGCAAATTTTCAGAGAGACTGTTAGGCTAGGCAAGAAGAAGCCCAGTGACCAAAGCCAAATCAGACAAAGTTAGGCAGAATTCAGGGTCATCTGTAAACAAAGATTCAAACATGTTTAAAAGGTTAATCTGCAATTTAGGCAGTTGTAAAAGGCTTAGGGAACATGCAATCAAAACTGCTCGGAATGGGCCAATATTGGGCTGTCCTGTAAAGAATATTAAAGGTCCTGCATCACTCGTTACTTGGTCTTGTATCCATATTGTTCTATGGTGCTTGTGGTGCTTTGTGGTGCTTTGTGTTGTGTTTTTTGATAAAGCATGTTACCCCCCTGTCCCAAGACAAATTTTCTCCCATGGGAGACAATAATGGATTATCTTATCTTATCTTACCTATATGCACAAACTAATGTACATTACAAAATTGTCAAAATTTGTGCATCAATATTACAGAAATCTTTTATTTTTAAATTGATGAACTCTTTCTTTTACAAAATATTATAATATTTTATATAATATAATATATTATGAACAACCTGAAACTTTAAGAAAAATACAATTTCAACACAATGTTTTAACATGAACTTGTATGCAGAAAGGAATAAGTAAATTTTTCTTCGAAAATCCTGCACTCGGCTGCACTTTTCTCATTTTGGACATTTTTCTGATGAGGGTGTCACGGTCAACAGTCAAATCGATCATCCTTTAAGAGCGTTTGGAAAGAGACAAGTCTTCATTTGTGCTGCTCTGGTGGGAGGGGCCACGTACAGAGGCGCTGGAGATGCTGATATGATAAACACTACAGAAAATTACCAAGATTTTAATAGAAAATATAACAAAAATATTTTAGTAGAAAACCAGTCAAGGGCCAGATTAAAGGTCTTGGAGGGCCGGATCTGGCCCCCGGGCCGTAAGTTTGACACCCCTGCTGTATGATATAGCCTAAAGTATCATCACATATCACAGATTGAATGATGTCTGATTTACAATACGTTTCCTCTCCTCACTATGTACTCCTTAATTGTAAAGCTATCATTGCATAAACCGACAAAAAATACAACGTAAAGGTTATAAGTAAAGCCCTACAGCACACTTAACTGTGTTTTTCAGGGTTTAAAAATATCACAGTAAAAAGTGTGTGACATGAATGAAGGAACAAACAAAGTAACCTTTAGAAGAGGCAGCATCATTAAATAAAGTTTGACGTACTGGAACTTTGACAACTGCAAGAACTAATATAAGTACTACCATTTCCTACTATGACATTATGAAGTATTATTTATTTCCTATTATAAAATACACACTATACTGTTATGTCAGCCTAATGTGTGTTAAACTTCTACAGATTAGCACAACGTGTTAGAATAAGAATAAGATCAATGACAATGAAAATGTTAGAACACATGAACATTTAGTAGGAGCAATATCATTAGTAGTAGTAGTAGTTTTAGTAGAGTATAAATAATAGATAATAATAATAGCAGTACTGGTAGTTATAGTAGTAGTAATAGTATCACTAATGGTAGAAATGGCATTTAACAGTAGTAGTTGTACCAGTAGTACTACACAACAGTAGTAGTACTAGTAACAACAGTGGTAGTCGCAGGTATTGGCATTAAAACTAGTAGTAGTATATGTTACTGTAGCAGTATCAGTAGTATGAGTATCAGTAGTAGTTGTCATTGTAGCAGTAGGAGTAGTATCAGTAGTAGTAATACTGTCAGTAGTAAATTCTCACCCTGGACACTTCGGCCAAATGTGTGTTCATGTCTTGGTCGCTCACAGGTACCATCTGCCTGATCCCCTTGTAATAACTGTAATAAGACACACACACACAAACACACACAAACACACACACACACGCACACACACGCACACACACGCATGCACACACACACACATGCACGCACGTGCGCGCACACACACACACAAACACACACACAGCATTAGGATAACACGACCTGAGAGATCATCTGTGCTATGGATGATGGAGTCTACTCACTCGTCCACCATCTTCTTGTAGGTGGAGATCTCCTTTGCATAGAGTAGTTTGTTACTCGGAGAGTCCTACAAATAACAAGAATCCAATTGTTAACACTCACAGGCATGGTGAGAAAAGGTCACACATACAGTACTATGGAACTTTAAGGGCTATGAGGGTATACAAGTTATAGTTTTGCTGACCCGGCTGAGTTTGTGCTCGCTCTTGGTGCACGCGTCCATAAATGTCTGAGCAATGACGGACAGAGCGGCGTCCACCACCTCTGTCACGTTTACGTCAAAGATGAAGTGAGGATTCTTCAAGATGTTTACCCAGAAACGCAGAGGCAGACTGTGACACAGAGAGAGAGAGAGAGAAAGGAGAGAAGAGCCAGAAACAGAGATGAAGAGAGACAGAAGGAACAAAATGTCATTAGTATTACTCCTTTATTATTTACTTAATAAGGGAGTAGAATTGAATAAAATAAACCACTACTACATGTAGTGCTCTGAATGAATATTACTTCTTACACAGGTAGAATCAAGTCGTTGTTTTGCAAGTCTTTGACCTCAAGTCCCAAGTCAAATGCAGGCAAGTCCAAGCTGAGTCTCGAGTCACTGGCCCATAAGTCCAAGTCATCAGCTTTGAGCTTTAAGTCAGTTCAAGTCTTTAAACCAAAGCACCACATACATAAAAAGTCACAGAATATTTATATATGAGTATTTATGTAAGAGTGGTAGAAATGCTAATTTTCCCTTTTTAATTATCTTGACAAGATCTTAGAGTGAATCATTACAGTCAAAACAGAAAGAAGATTTAAAAGTGCTTAATAGTTATTTTGTCATCTAGTCTACACTCATGTAGTTCCTTCTATTTAACTGCATTGTATTGTAGTTGTACTGTATATTACTATAGTACATTTGAGGATACCATATCACAGTACTTCAGTTACATTCAAAGTAACAAACAGAAAAGTGGGAGTGACATGTTCCAGTTTATTCCTGTAAATTTAAGCACAGCATTTATCAACTTTTATTTAACAAGTATTTTCTAAAAACATAGGCATAGGCCTCAAGTCAGTCAAGTCCCAAGTCACTGACCTTCAAGCCCAAGTTGAGCCCCAAGTCTTAGTCAATTTTATCAGTGACTCAAGTCTGTCTCGAGTCCAAATCACGACTCGCAGGTCCCCATGTCCGCTTCTTAATAAACTAATCTGAAAGAAACTAGCTCTGAAAGCGCTGAGATGTGGTATGAGATTATATATTTAAGTGAAACTGTGAACTTGTCTGTAAAATCTACATCTGACACATATTTGTGAAAAAATAGAAAGACTAACTCCACTCAGACACCCTCGTATATGGCAGGACATGCAAACTACCTATAGTGAGGCTCTCTGGGTGTTCACGTATATGCAGTAGTTTAAAGTACATTTGACTTGACATATGTGATTTTTATGTTTTTCTTATGGATTGGTCTGGTAAGATAGTACCTATGCTTAATAATGATCCTATAGAATTATACCTTTATATTAATTAAATGTCAGTTTGTGGACAAAAAGTTGCAAAGAAAAGTGTAAATCTAAATCTGAGTTGTAAAACAGAATCCCTCTCTCATTTGTTTGTAAAATCTAAAATTTAACAATGTGAACTGTGTTTCAGTGAAGTGAGTCTAACCATCATGCGCACTTTAAATGACTGTCTCCTGGGGTTTGACATCATCAGCTAAACACTGTCATCAACCATGTGTGTGCGTGTGCATGTGTGCGTGTGTGTGTGCGCATGTGTGCGCGTGCATGCATGCAAATATGTGTGTCAAAAGTGCTAAACTGCCCAGGAGGTCTATCCTCACAAATGACCAACAGAAAACTAAAGACGCTGACAAGATGTCTTGGGAGGAGGGACTCTTTTGGCAAAGCCAATCTGACTTTGAACTGCATAACCTAACTACACATTTGTGTATTTGTGTGTCATGTTTTACTTTTTGGAACAATGTTCTTATTTAGTTATACATTTAATTTCCTACTACTCAACTTCCAACTTCAAATTTCCCCTCAGGGAAATGTTTGAGTTGAATTACTAGATTTTTTTGGCCAGTAGCTAATCACTCACACAATCTGCTTTGCCCAGTTGAGGTTTCCCTGGTGTATTTTGTATCCCTAATTCAGTGATGATCAGAGGGTTAGAATGCATACAGCACAATAGAGACATATATGAAGACGCTCACATGCAAATTCACTCCACACACTTTTTTTGTTTTTTTAAGAAAAATTACCACTAACTGTAGAGGAATTTAAAAACGGATTTGGGACTGACTTGCCAAATTTACCAAACAAAGTGTATTGTAGTTGAAGAGAGATGGAGGCAGGGTGGATGAAACAATGAAAAGTGCTTTATCACAGCATAGACTGCAAAATACATCATGTTGGTAACTATGGTAACTATGGTAAAACTTGCCTGGAGTTGTGTTTCATTTCATTCGTCTGAACACGTTTGAATAATCCTTTATCTACATCTCCCATGCTCAAAATGTTCTGTTCCACGTTGTGATGTCATTTAGTGGTAGTTTTCAAGCCAACAACTCCTTTTACCTTTAGTTCAATAGGGAATGGCAATTCCATGGCTGAAATTATCCAAATGATTCTAGTGAAGGTGTATGGTGTTTAAAAACACAGTGGAGCACTTTCTGTACATGACATCACAAGGTGGAACAGTGTGTGAGAGAAGAACTATGTAGGATTTATTAGGCCCGAGCGCCAGAGGCTGGCGAAGGGCCTATTAGTATCGCAAAGCGATGCTCCTAGTGGCCCGAAAATGAAATAGCACAAAGTGACTCGCCCGTAGTGACCAGGGACCCTCGCCATCACGTAGCAATGCGCTTGAGGTTTCCGAAAATGTATAGTTTGTTGGCCAAAAAAAGCGGAACATTGTTCTTGTATCAGAATATTATTCTTTCTTTCTTCTTTCTTTCTTATTACATTTTTCCTAACCAACTCACCCATTTTTCACCCACTGAACCATGACAAAAAGTCCTGAAATTTTGCCATCTGGTAAAACTCGCGCTTCTTTTCTTGCTATTCTTGCTATTTCCATTTCCCAAACATAAATAAAATGGCTAGTCAGCACCCCCAAACAACTCAAAAATGAATTAGGGAATACGAATGAGGGAAAAAAAAATCTGCACGTACAATCATGAAATTTGACACAGAAGTCGATCATGACAACACAAGAAAACAATATTACTACACCAACACCGTGTGCTCCAACATTAGGGAGCAGTATTGGATTAAAGTTGGCTAAGCTTTTACGAACTCCTCCGAGGGCGTTCACCCGAACGAGCTCAAATTTGGTCCACATTATCTCAAGAGGTGGAACATCAAAATTTATCCAAATTTTTCACACACGTCTTACGGTCTCTGAGCAGTGAAGCAACAAAAATGCACACAATTTTGGAGATTCTCAAATTGTTCCCATTTGCTCAAACGAACTCCGATTTCAATGAAATTTGAAACAGTTGTTAAACTCTCTGCCCTGAAGCTACTTAATGTGAAAATTATTAATTTGGCACATTAGCGCCCCCTATAGATTGAAACTAAATTTCATATGGGAGAAAATAATTTTTTCCGAAATAGAAATTTTACACAAAATTCCATTTTGGCATCCTGATCCGAAAGTCAATGACAGCCATGTCATATTTTATGGTGTTGCCATAGCGATGACATAAACTCTCCATGTTTTTCCATTGGTGAAATTGACATTAATGGCACAAACTTTGGCCAATTCACTCAAATTTTAATCGTGGGTTCACACCCCGACACTAAACAGACTGATGTAAGAAAAGTGGGTGCAATAGCGCCCCCTAGAAAATTTGTATAGAAAAATACACAAAATAGATACACAAAATTTGGTATCCACATTTGTGACATGGTCTAGATTAAAAAAAACTCAATAATGCTCAGACCTCATTTACATTGTGTTGCCGTGGCAACAAGTCAAAATTCTGTCGTTGTCAATGGGACGTCCTTACACAAACTTTGGCGAAGCCAAACCAAATTTGGTAGCCAGATACATCATGGCAATAGGAACAAAAATGTATATTGTAACCACGCCCCTATACAAACCCGAAGTCCATCATCTTGGATTTAAAAAAAATAAACACATGCAAAAATTTTGAAAAATTAATGGGTTAGGGTAAGAGTTAGGGTTGGGTCTATGGTTAGGATTACGACTATGGTTATATTTAAGTTTAGGGTTATTAGCATTAGTGCAGGGCACGGCGTTCTGAAGGGCATGGCATTCTGTTGGGTGTGGCGTTCTGAGGGGCGTGGCTTTTGCGGGGTGCAGCGTAGGCGCACGAGGGCCAATCATTGCCACTTGCGGCTATATTTATTGTTGTTGTTGTTGTCATTGTTGTTGTTGTGCACACTCTATAAATAATGTTTGATTGACTGATTTAATATGGGCTCTTTAAATATCTTTAAGCCATATCCTTTCAGGGCATACAAAAATAAATACATGTATTATTTTTTATAATATTTTTTTGACAGAAAACTTTGAGTTCTGAGATGCCTTCAGTGCACTGTGGACAGTCTGTACATTCTCACAGACAACTCTCCAACAGCTGTAATGGCAATCTTTAAACACTATGCTGTTGTCTCAAAGGAACACCGCCTCCTTTTGTTCTTGGGTGTATTGCAGCTCATGTGGGCAAGTCTCTTTGACAGTCAAGTGTGCAGTTTAAGAATAACCTGACAAGTACAGGTTTTATGATTGGACAAAATGGCACCTCACTGAGAAGTGTCTGTGTCCCTGTTATTATCCTGTACTGAACTCCTCAGCGCACTCACAGCACTGCCCTAGGGTCAAATAATGCACAAAAGACCATAAACAGAGATGGAGCTGGTGTAGTCCAGGTTTGATCCTGATAAAGTCCTGGATCAGACCAGTTTTAGATCTGTGATTTACATACATACAATTAAGTTCTTTATTTCGACCTGGTTTGGACCTGGTTTAGATCTGATTTAAGTCTGGTTTATTCCTAAATTAGACCTAGTTTAGATTTGATTTAAGATTGGTTTAGACCTGATTTCAGATGTGGTTTAAGACATGGTTTAGTCCTAGTTCAGTCCTTGTTCAGACCAGGTTATGATCTGGTCTAGACCTGGTTAAATCTAATTTTAGAACTGGTTTAGTCCTTGATCAGTCCTTGTTTAGAACCGGTTAAGATCTGGTCTAGACCTGGTTTAAACCTGGTTTATACCTGGTTTATACCCGGTTTATACCCAGTCAAATCCTGAATTAGACCTGGTTCGATCTCTGTAAAATATTGGTCCGGTTGTACTTCCTGCCTTTTTGAATAGTTCACGTTTGAATAATTCTAGTTTGAGCACAGATTAGCCCCAACGTGGACTTAGTTTGGTCTTGGCTAGTGCAGGTTTAATAATAGAATAGTCTTCATTTTAATATAATGTAATTGGGAGCCCAGATTCTAGTTAAGATCTGGTGAGCTTGGAAGCATTCTGAAACGATATTACCTCTACAAAGCCTGTCCATTTCTTTTAGCATGTTGTTCCACACCAAAACCTGCAAATGTTCAAGTTTAATATCCACTGATTTCCAGAACAGCATGCTCCCTTCATCAAATCTTTACAAATCATGGGAAAATCAAAACTTTGCCCCAAAACAGTCAAACATTTTCCAAACCTCTAGTCCGTGATTACAGTGCGCTGAGCCTTTGGATAGATCCAAAACATGCGCCATGTAAAATTCATCTCACTTTGGCGCTGTCTCCAGGGGAAAGCTACGTCTTGAATACAATGGGTAGCAAAAATAGCAATGTAGCAATAATCAGAGAATTAAATTAGCTTGGGACATAATTAGCATGTTTGTTTGTTGTTATGCCTCGTACACATATTCATTATTTAATAGCTGGCCTCTCCCTTGATTTGATAAACAGAACGGCTGGCTGCAGTCAGTGGCGTTATGAGGAGGAGAGGAGTAGTAATTAAATCGCTCATCCTTGGTCCGTGCGTAGCCTGCTCTCGTGTGCTCGCCAAGGCGTCAATCACACAAATCTACATGCGACGCACAGCCTGCTTGTGTGGTTGCTGTGACACTAATTTATACACTTAAATGTCAACACGAGGGGATTGCAAACTAATCTAGATTTGTTGTTCTGCGAATTCAGTGACTTGGGTGATAGGAAGTTTTCCATAAAAAATATTGTAATGCGAGAATATTGGAGTCCTCATTTTAGGCCTCCTGCTTCAGGAGCCTATCCATTGGTTTATAAATTATGAAAAATAAGCACTGCTGACATAGCAATATGCAATTCAAAACTAAATATTATAAGTTTTAGATTATCAAATGTTTTCAAAATGTAGGCTATAAACAGGAAGTTGAAACCCATGAGGGTAAGCATCTTCACACTTTAGCAGGGTACACTCTACTAGGATCACATAGGGTGCAAAATGCCATCCAAACAGATTAGAATATAGCATAATATAGTTTAGTTAAATCCTGGTTAAATCCAGCTAGTATAGTCCTAGTTTAGTGCCAGTTCAGTCCTGGTTGAGTCGTGGCAGCAAGCAACTCTGGACCTTATTCTATTTAGTTCCTGGTTTTGTCCATGTTAATCCAGTATGGTCCTGATTCAGTTCTAGTTTGTTCCAGATCTATTTCTGGTTCAGTCATGGTTTAGTTGTGGTATAGTCAAGTTGTGGATTTGTCATAGTTATCATTTAGCCCCGGTGAAACCCTTAATCTTGTTAGAACTCAAGATAAATCTTGGTTTATTCCTGTCTTGGTCCTGTCTTAATCCTGGTTTAGGATGTGTTCACACTTACACACAGACCACCTCAAAACTGAGATGAAACTGGGATTAGAACAGTACTAAATCCAGTCTTCATCTGAATTAAACTAGGACCAAACAAGGACAAGTATACTACAGCTCTTAGTCCTGGTTTTGCCATAACAGAAAGGCTCTTTATCAAAATAAATACAAATTAAACAAATATTGGATACTTTCATATCTAGACTGCCCCCCTTTCATCCTCTTGCCAAAATCAAAATCAACTAATGAACATATGTCAGCTAACAGAAAATGTCCCAGATGTGCTGGTTATACCTGTTGGTCTTCCAGATGTGGATGGTCTCCTCATCCACATTGTTGTGTTTGAGTGCCTGCTCATCCAGAAAGTCAAAGAAGTATTTGACGGCAGGGGGAACGACTGCCCCTGAACACAACACGCTCCTGAAGAAGTCATCCACAAACTGTTGCAGCGTGCCCTGAAAGCAGCACACAGGACACAGCTCAATATCAGACTATTATTGGGTGAAATACAGACAAAATTGAAGAGAATATACTGAATACCATCTTAAAATACATTTTATAACCTATTCTGTTGCATTATATTAAAGTGTAAAAAGGGAAATAGGATTAAAACATCTTAAACTGTTTGTAATGCTAATGTTTCACTGATTAGAGAAGGAAGAAATGTGCACACACTCACATGAGCTAGTTAATACTGTGCAATCTGAAGCCTAAATTACGTGAAGTACCACAATGTGGTACTGTGATTTTAGGAAATTACCAGCAAATGAAAGCGTGAGTTCCCCTCAACTGCCTGTCTGTTCTTGACCAATGACCTTCACTGTTTGCCTTCATAACCTTCTGTTGGTTAAATCAAATATTTGGTTAAGGCCTGATTTTGAGTTCGACTAAAATCAATAATAAAACTGTAGCAGAATACAGTTGCTCAAAATTAGTATTCAGAATACATATGTTCTGTTTTTACTTCTGAACTCAAAGTAAATTATAGTCAGCCCTGCAGAATATGTGATTGCCCTTATCTTATAATTTTCTAATATTCTCTATAACGTACACTACCATTGAAACGTTTGGGCACACACTCTCATTCAGTGTTTTTTATGTTTACCATTTTCAACATGTTTATACACACATCAAATATATGAAGCAAGATACATGCAATTATGCAGTAAAGAAAAAAGTGAAATCACTTTTGCAACTTAAACTATAAATAAATTGTTTATTTTATATTGAAATCCTCAAAGTCTACCCTTTGCTTTGTGGACAGTGCTCCAAACAGGGTTTGGGGCACTACCAAAAGTGCAAAGCTGTGATCAAAGCAAAGGGTAGCTTTTTTTTAATATAATCTAAATTGTCATTTTTTGTGTGTGTACTTTTTGTTTTACCATTCCATTTTATGCTTCACTAAGAATCTACAGTGTAAATAACCATGGAAATAAAGAGGAAGGAAATGAAAAAGTGTCCAAACTTTTGCCTGGTAGTGTAACTTTCCTCATAACAGTGTATTGTACAGTCCTCTCCTACCCTTTTTCCAAATTAAAGCCCATTCTGGAAACTCATATGGAGTGACATTTTGTAGAGAATGAGACAATTGGATAAGTCCAGTCTAAATGTCAGTGTAATTCATAGTTCTGTGTGTGTTTGTACCTTGACGGAGAGCAGTCGTGTGAGATAGATTTCTGTGATGGCTTTGGTCATCGACTTGTCCTTTATACTTCCTCGTTTGGATTTGATCTCGTCCAGCTCCTCGGCCGGCCGCACCAGATGGAACACTTTGTCATCCTCCAGTAAAGCGTTCCCTACAGAGAACAATAAAGAGAGCCATCAGGAGAGATACAAAGACGAATAGAGAGGAGCTATAGGGAGAGAGGTTTTGGGAGAGAGTGGCAGCTGAAAATGACCTTACAGCACAGTAATAGTATGGCATTAGAGTGGAAATAACATGGGGCTGGGGTCTGATGACACAGAATAAATGTCTTCTGCAGCTGTGTTTCCTTATAAACAAAGAAAATACTAACTCTTTACTGGTGTTTTCAAAAAGTAAATTCCATCTTCTTCCATTCAAATGCAGCAAATAATGACTATTTTATATAACCTGAAATTGTTTAAATATGATACATATATTACAGACAGTACTATATACCGCCATTATATTTATGTTCATATTGTCCTTAGGGGGAATATCCAAGTCTTTAAGTCGAGAGTTCAAAACCATTTTATCTCATTGTTAGTCAAGTCGTATCATAACATTTAGAAATCTCTATGGAGATAAGCAAGTGACCCAACCAAACCAAGATTTTTTTTTTCATAAAATCGCTGTAATTGAAAGAAATGCAAGATGGATTTAAGGCCATACTGTGGAACATTCCAGACAAAGCAATAACATTTTCATGAAACAAGCAGGTGACGAACCCTCCACCAGAAAAGTTCCATAGTGCACCTTTAATTTGCTATAAATTGGCAGTAAAAGCATCTCAACTAGAGCCCGACCGATATGGATTTTGTTGTGGCCGATATGAAACTGATATAATGGGAGTTGGCGCTGCCCATAGCTGATATAATCGCCAATATATTTAGTGATGTAAAAATTCACTGTAAATCTTGAATTGTTTAAAAAAACTTAGGTTTGGCTCTAGTGGATTCTAAATTGGGTTTATTTAGGCAACATTTATTGTTATTCTGACTCTTTACATCATATTTACATACAGTAGATTGGCCTAATGGCATTTTTGCATCACATTCTAGCTACTAGTGATGGGTATTCCAGTTTTTTTTTTTTTGGGAGAACCGGCTCTTTTGGCTCGGCTCACTAAAGCAGCTGGCTCTTTCGGCTCCCAAGCGACTCTTGAGATTGTTTTGTTGCAAGCAGGACTAAACCAGAACTGAACCAGGACTGAAAAAGGACTAAACCAGGACTAAAACAGATTTAAACCACGTGTGAAACAGGACTAAACCAGAACGTAACCAGGTCTGAGTGTCGGGACTCGGTTTCTATCTCTCTCCCTCACTCGAGCCCAAGATTAGTCCTGGTTAAAATCCTATGCACACGCAGATTTCTGAACATTTCGTTTTCAGCCGCTGCTGCTGTCAAACTACGGGTCTACAAGCGGCTTGAAGAGAAAAAGTGAGAAAAAGAGAAAACACGGCTCCCAATAAGAAACATGCTCCCGTCGTTCCCTTCAAAGAGCCGGCTCTAAGAGCCGCTTCGATCGCGACCGACCCATAACTCCTAGCTAGAAAAGAAACTACCGCTATTAGCCTTTAGCCGTAAAAACGTGCGCACCGCGGTAATTAATTATATGCATAAATGTGGATCATTCACACGTCTATTCACAGCTCATTTACATATCAGTGCTGGTCCAGTAACAAATATACGGACAATACAGTCACTTTACAATAGGCCAATAGAAAACAGCCTGTTTATGTGCGGGAGCTACAGCAGCTAATCGCTAACAGATAACCCCTTCAAAGTCGACATATTTCCAACACTCACCACTCACACAGGCTGCTCCTCACATCACAAGTCTGCACTAATAAATGTCCTTTTAATCCAGACTCAAACCGATTGTCCATAAAAAGAATATAATCTCAGTGTTGTGCACGGCTGCGGGTGTAAACAAACACACGTGAGTGAAGTGACGTGACTCTGGGGGTGTGTTCAGGGACAGTACAGACACAAATTACACCGCAAATAAATACTGATGCGGAGCCACATATTAGGACATCGATCTGTCTATAAATTGGATTAAATGAACATAATGTAGAGAGTCTAAGCTTTATAACGAGGTATAACATGCCCACGTGAAATATCGGCCCATATCAGCAAGCATATCGGCCGATATGTCTCCAGGTGCCCATATTGGCCGATAATATCGGTCGGGCTCTAATCTCAACTATACAAAACCAAACAGGAGAGTTTGATCAATGAATACACAAGTAGAGAGAGAGCACAAGAGAGTGAAGGAAAGCAAGAAAAAGAAAGAAAGACTTTCGATGCCTAATCAGCCCTTCAGAAGTGTCCATAAAAAGCGTGAGATGAAAGCATGCATTATAGTGCAGGGGAAGCTCATAAAGCCCATATATCTGCATGATGAATGAGATCAGGGCTCTGTAAATGTTGACGATATCCCCACAGAGACACGTCTCGGCCCCATGTGTCCTCAACAAGACTGTGGGGAAAACAAGGGAATAGATTATAAGAAAGAGAAACTCTATGCTTACGCTCTTCATGGTTTTCGTGGTTTTGATCATAATTTTGTTGCGTGTGAAGAACTCTGGACAAAACCAATATGGCGTTGTCTCTGACCTGTGAAAAGAAATCAGAAATTGGATTAATACACATTTCTAGACATTCAAATAATAAAGAGTTGCATCAGGAGAGTATGGATTCAACATCACCACACTATTACACTGATAAAAAACAAATACAGCTTAGAGTGTTCATGTACTGTATGCCTTCAAGTGTACTAATAATGGACACAATGGCAAAAGTTACAAGTGGTACATTTAGCAGTATTTAACTTATACTAATGTAAAGTAATACCATATGTTATTCTTGTTAGAGTTGTCAAAAGTATTGAAAATCAAAAACTAACTGACACTAAAACTACTACTGGAACTAGGCACACATTTTTTGCAGGTATCAATCCTAAAAAAAAGTCCCATTGACAGGACAGAATTCAACCTTTCCTGAATAGTTTTAGAATGATGTTGAGATGTATCAGAACAAGTGTCATAGCACATAGACTAATATACACACATGGACCAACATGAACCTACTGGACCACTGAGGATTACACACATATAAGACACATGGGAATAGAAAAGAAAGTACTGTACTATGATGTAATGTGTAAAATCACATTCTACTGTCTGAAAGGCTGTTTTGCTTTTTATCATAATATTGGTATCGGAATTGGAATTGAGTATAGAGTCTATTCTTTAGTTCTGAAATTGAGCTTGAAATTGTAATATTGTGACAACACTGCTTCTTGTAAGGAAAAAAACTGTAAACGTGTCTTTATTCTGGCTGGTGTTTAGAGTCAGCAATGTCCCTCAGAGCCAGACTCTGATTCAGAATTATCACCCTGGAGCAGACAACACACACAGTTTACTGGAGCCATGAACTGGTCATTTTGTTTGGTCCGTCCCATTATTGACCACACATACACTGTGACCTACTACTGGACCAGCCCCTGGATCAAGAAGAGAGGGAGAGAAGGAGGGAGAGGGTAGGGAGGTAACAAAGGAGAAGAGGGAGACAGAGAAAGGAAGGAAGAGAAAGGGAAAGGAGCTGGGGAGTGAGACAGAGTAAGAAATATCAGGACAGTGAGAAACAGAGAGATAGAGAGAGAGAGAGAGAAAGAGAGGGATAAAGAGAGAGAGAGAGAGGGATAGAGAGATAGAGACAGAGAGGGATAGAGAGAGGGAGTGAGAGAGCAAGAGAGCGAGAACGAGAGTGAGAGAGAGAGATCAGGATTTAAACGTTGGGATGGAGGGGCATGTTTGTGGTGACCTTTAGTTTAGCTGCATCGATTCAGAGTCATGAAGATTTAGTGTCAGAGTGAAAAGGGTCACACACACAGAGGTCCTGCCCAGATACACACACACTTACTACAACAACTGTTACAAATGTTTTGGTTATAAATATTTGATAATGAAAGAGTAAAGTCCCATAAGCTGTCATAAAGTATGGGGCTGTAACTGATTTTTACTGTTCTCAAACTGTCACTGGAAGAGCTGATCTTAAATTGATCTCCGATTGTCTCCATAGAGATGTTATTGTTCTACCTGAGATGTTTCACAGTACGGCATTAAACTCATCTATATTGCATGTATAAATTAAAGGAGTATTTATTGCTCAAAATACCTTAGAGAAACACGATTTTGTTTTGTAAGTGGGTTTGCCTCTTCACAGATCTGACCTGTAACTTGGCCAGGTGGTGTTACCTGATGGTCTCAATCACCATAGACATTTAAAGCAATACTGTGGAACATTCCAGGCAAGGCAATAACCATGGACACAAGCAGGTGGCGGACCCTCCACACAAAATGTTATATAGTGCACATTTAAGTTTACTGAAAACAAATATCATAAATCAGCTCACATTAAGGTAAATGAAAGTACACAATAGAACTACTGAATTCGAGTCATTTCAGATAATATCTTGGAGGTTTGGTGGTGGAAGGGCATCCGGCACACACATGAAAGTAAGATATGCATTTTGTATTAGATAAAGTTAAATATTTTAGCAAAAAATAACAGTCCTGAAGATTCATGTCTTAATACAGTATGCGAACTTTACACAGTGAGTCAGTGTTATCATTCAATACATCTTATTTATTGTTTTTAATTTCTTTTCAAATTTGCTTTTCTAAAATGGCCACTGCAAATCCTGCACCCCAAGTTTGTCCTAACTTCATAAAATAACAGAAAGCAGCCCTTTGTGTCAGCGCTGAAGAAAAGTCTATAGTGTGAGTTTGATTTGGAAGTCAAAGTTTGTACAGATTAGAAAAGTGTTTTATAAAAAGCACTATACTGAGCAGCTATTCACACATATAAAGAAAACAAGTCCCATGCTTATTCTTGTTTCAGTATTTATAGAGATATGAGGGTTTCGTGTGGATGAAACGCAGTACAAAATGCATAATATGTTTCTTGGCCATTGGAAATACTGCAAAAAAACCCAACAACTTTTCACTCACTTTAAATATGTGAAAAATTGGACTTTTGAGGAATAGCTATATGCAACTAAACAGGTTACAGGTATATTACAGGCTCCATATCTAAATCAGGACAAACCCACGACTTCGTACGGACTGAAAGAGAACTAGACCAAGACTAAATAATGATGGCTGGATCTGGTTTACACTGGTGCTAAACCAAAACTAAACCAGAGTTTAGTAGGTTTAAATAAGGACCAAGCTAGATCTAAAGGAAGATTTAACCATGTCAAAACCAAGTCGAAACCAGGACTAAACCAAGAACAGCCCAAAGAAATATAACAGCTAACAAGCAAAATAATAATCAAATTAGGTCTAAACCAGGTCTAAACCAGGAATAAACCAGGACTAAACCAAGAACAGCCCAAAGAAATATAACCGCTAACGAGCAAAATAATAATAAAAGTAGGTCTAAACCAGGTCTAAACCAGGTCTAAACCAGGAATAAACCAGGACTAAACCAAGAACAGCCCAAAGAAATATAACTGATAACAAACAAAATAATAATCAAAGTAGGTCTAAACCTAAACCAGGTCTAAACCAAGACTAAACCAGGACTAAACCAGGACTAAACCAATAACAGCCCAAAGCAATACAACAGACGATGAGGAAAATACTCATAATAAGCAAATAGTCTAAGCTAGGTCCAGATCAGGAATAAGACACAACTAAACCAGGACTAAACCAGCAAAAAATCAAACCATGCAACAGCGCAATACCCAGAATAAGACTAAATCAGGACTAAGCCAGATCTAAACCTGGTCTTGACCAGGACTAAACCAGGTCTAAATCATGACTAAGCCAGATCTAAACCAGGTCTAAACCAGTTCCAAAACAGGCTTAAACCACAGCTAAACCAGGACTAAACCAGCAAAAGTCCAAACCATGCAACAGCGCAGAATAATGGGTCTAAACTATGCTAAATCAGGACTAAACCAGATCTAAACCAGGTCTTCAGCAGGACTAAACAAGATATAAACTGAGAAGAATCAACCAAAGGAACCATGAACTGAGTCTAAACTTGGACTAAACCAGGTCTAAACTATGATCAAGACAATATAATCAGCATAAAACACTCTGCAGGTCTAAACTTGGACTAAACCAGGACTACAGTCCCTGACAAAAGTTTTGTCGCTTATCCATTTTGTTGAAACAAAAGCTTATAACCTGACTTTAAATTAATCGATTGGTTTTAGAAATGTCTCATATGAAAGCTAAAACCCTCCCAAATTATGCTCAGTATACTAAAATAAATTTGCTTCACTGAAGAAAGATTGATCATTTAATGAACACAGAAAGGTCAGATTTAGGCAAGACAAAAGTCTTGTCGTCTTGTCATATGATGCACCCAATCCTAGATTACAGCCTCACCTGTGATCAGTTACTTATCAATCAATTAGTGGGTGTGTATAAAAAGAACCCCAGCAGAACCAGACCTTCACATCAACTGCAACTTGACCTCTGACAACATGCCTAAGATCCACCCTGAGACCAAAGCGTTAATTATCAAGAGGCTGAAGACCAGATCCACTGCTGAGGTGGTGACACCTTCAATGTGTCTCAGCATCAAGTACAAAGAATAAGAAAAAGATCTGAAATGACTGGAGATGTTTTTGACAAGCCCAGGTCCAGCAGACCCCGCAAGACAACTGCTCGGTAGGACCGTTTGTTGATTCAAAAATCCAAAGCCAGCACCTTTTCCGCTGCAGCAGACTCCACCAGGCCTGGTCACCTCAAGTCCCTGTGTCAACCACAACAGTTTGTAGAATTCTGTCTCGAAATGGCCTCCATGGTCGAATCAGTGCACAGAAACCAGCACTAAACAAAAGGCAATTAAAAAACTGTGTGGCATTTGCCAAGGCCCACAGCCTGCTAAAAGGATGGACACTGGAAAAGTGGCAGAAGGTGGATTTCTCAGATGAATCCTCGGTTGAATTACATCACAGCCGCCGCAAATATTGCAGGAGACCTACTGGAGCCACATGAATCCAAGATTCACCCAGAAAACAGTTAAGTTTGGTGGCAGAAAAATCCTGGTCTGGGGTTACATCCAGTATGGGGCTGTGCGAGACATTTGCAGGGTGGAAGGCAAATATCAATAGCCTAAAATATCAAGAAGTATTAGCTACCTCTTACATTCCCAACCATAAAAGGGGTCAAATTTTGCAGCAGGATGGTGCTCCATCACATACTTCTATCTCTACATCAACGTTTCTCAAGGCGAAGAAGATCAAGGTGCTCCAGGACTGGCCAGCCCAGTCACCAGACATGAACATCATTGAGCATGTCTGGGGTAGAATGAAAGAGGAAGCATGGAAGGCAAAACCAAAGAATCTTGATGAACTCTGGGAGGTATGTAAGACTGCTTTCTTTGCTATTCCTGATGACTTCATCAACAAATTGTATGAATCATTGTCGAACCGCGTGGATGCAGTCCTTCAAGCTCATGGAGTCATACAAGATATTAAATATGGATCTCACAGCACCACTACTTCATTCACTGACGTTATGCAAAATATTTTTGCATTTGAAGTAAATTATTTGTTCAGTTTTCTGTAGGCAACAAAACTTTTGTCTTGCCAAAATCTGACCTTTCTGTGTTCATTAAATGATCAATCTTTCTTCAGTGAAGCAAATTTATTTTAGTATATTGAGCATAATTTGGGAGGGTTTTAGCTTTCATATGAGACATTTCTAAAACCAATCGATTAATTTAAAGTCAGGTTATTAGCTTTTGTTTCTACAAAATGGATAAGCGACAAGACTTTGATCAGGGACTGTAAGCCAAGTCTAAACTTATTCCATTTCCACTGTGCAGTCTAAACCACATTTTTAGAATTCCTGCTCCCATCTCTTCACACTTTCATTTTGTGTTGATTTAATTTGTTGACGTGGCACGGAGCAGATAAAGTCCATATATTCACACTTGACTTTAGCAGTTGTGGTGATCTCCGGTGTAATCATATGTCTCGCTCCGTTGAGAAGAGCTCCGTGACAAACTCCCTCTCTCTGTCTCACTAACCGCCACCACCATGCAATATGCTCTGCTCAGTGCACACGTTTATAAGAGAGGCCATTCACAGCCACACGCCCACTCACAGGCAGGCCAGTCCCAGCCGCCCACACTGGACATAAACATAAACCACATTCACTTATGATCTATTCAAGATGGAACTTTTCTAGAGGAGGGCCTGCCATCTGCTTATCACCATAAAGAAGTTACTGCTTATAATGAAATGTTCCATGGTTTAAACATATCTATCTTATTTTTTTTATTCAATTACTGGTGTAATAATCTTGACAAATCTTTACATTTGTACTATGAACAGGCTTACCACAGATCTGACCTGTACGGGGTCACTTGCTTGTCTCCATGGCAAAAAAAAGCTGAATGCTCCACTGTGGAACATCATTGTGAAAAATCCTGTTCATTTATGTGCATGCCTTAGCTAAAATCAAAAGACTAACTAAAACTAAGATCAGATATTTTTCTTAATGTTTTGTTGATCCTCTTATTTCTGTTTCTGTCTCCATGGAGACGTTACTGCTTTGCATAAAATGCTCGACAGTATGGCATTAAACCCATCAGTCATGTAACATCACCAAGACAGGTTACAGGTTAGGTCTGTGGAAAGGCAAGCCCACTCAGAGTAAGTCAGTATTATGCCTTATTAGTCTCTTGCCATTTTTGCTACTTGTTTAGCATAATTACCATTTATATTTCTTACTCTTTGTTATTATAATATATTGTGTTGTGTGAGCTACTGTGTCCAAGTCATTTCTCTTCTAGATCAATAAAGTATGTCTAAGTCTAAGTAAGAGTGGGCTTTTTAGTCATTAAAAACTGAATAAATACAAGACAGTTCAGTTTCATGCCATACATATATCTCCTGAGATAAGCAGGTGGCAAACCCCCAGCCAGAAAAGTTACATAGAGCAGCTTTAACAGGTTTATTCATACAGGCGTACAGAAATCTGCTGGGCTAAGTGCACATCGTAAAAATAGACAGGCAATCCACAGCCACACGCCCCCACACAAATCCACCAGTGTGAGCCCCGCTCTGCAAACCTGAGCTTGAATCATACACAGAAGGAGACAGTATTAAGAATGATTTTAACTGTGTGGAAAAGGTAACATTTGTTTAGTTTTTTTTATAATGTTCCTGAGGACAGATTAAGGTAACAGGACAATTAAGTCAATTAATGGCTAAAATACCTACCAAAAAATCGAAATATTTGATGCATAAAAAGGCTCATACACCACTTTATCAGGCTAAAATCATCAGGCTACTATACCAACTGTGTACATATATATATATATATATATATATAACTATTATTATTATTATTATTTATTTATTTTATTGTAAACGTCTGTTTTTCACTGGCTTTTATTTTGAAAAAGTCCACTGCGAGCGTTTCTTTAAGTTTGACGTCTTTTCTTTACACTTTTTTCATACTTTTTTTCATACTCTACTTTTTAATTCATTAATTGGGTTTGCGTATAACATGCAATTAATCGCGATTAATCGCTCGAACTCATGCGATTAAAAAATTATTTTTTTGCCCAGCCCTAATATATATACATAAATACATACATACACACGTGTGTGTGTGTGTGTATATGTATATATATATATATGTATATATGTATATATATATATATATATATATATATATATATATATATATATATATATATATATATATATATATATTAGGGGTGTCAAATTATCGCGTTAATTGCGATTAATTAATTACAGTCATATTTAGCGCGTTATGTTTTTTAATCGCGTTAATCTCATTTTTAATCTCTAACTTTACTGTTTCTGTATGCGAGTTGCTTTATTATAAAATCAGTTTTTATGCGTTGCTGGGACAACAACACACACACACAAAAACACATTTATACATTTTTTTATTTCGGTAATTCCACTCATTGCCGGAAACCCACACAAAACGCGCACAGTAAGAGCGACGTAAACGTCTTGTTCACGTTGGCGGCGTCAGGGACAATGGACGAGGTCGAAGAGCCAGTAGAACAGAACCAGCAGTGCACAGGTAAAAACACATTCGTGTCTTGGAAATTATTCTCCCGACGTAAAATATAAAAGAAAATAACAAATATAAAATCGCCTACAACTTAAATGTCACTGGTGAAAACAACTTGCATAGACTCATGATGTCTGCACTACTGTCCTATAGTGACCTGCCACATGAGGGGACACGCACACAAACACACACAAACACAAACACACACAAACATAAATACACACAAACACACACAAACAAACACACACCTTCATCATCGTCATCAACCTGAGAACGCGCGGACCACGTTTCCTTCCGTAGTTACTGCGCGGACACCGACGTGCTCCCGTGCGCCGCGTGTGGATCGTGTTTTCTTGCTACGCTGCGTAAACCGCGCTTCCTCCTGTGCGCCTCTAAACCAGAACTAACACCAAGACTAAAACCAGGACTAATCCAGTCCAGGACTAAACCAGGACTAAACCAGGACTAAACCAGAACTAAAACCAGGTCTAAACCAGGACTAAACCAGGTCTAAACCAGGTCTAAACCAGGACTAAACCAGGTCTAAACCAGGACTAAACCAGGTCTAAACCAGGACTAAACCAGAACTAAAACCAGAACTAAAACCAGGTCTAAACCAGGACTAAACCAGAACTAACACCAGGACTAAAACCAGGATTAATCCATTCCAGGACTAAACTAGGACTAAAGTAGGACTAAAGCAGGTCTAAACCAGGACTAAAACAAGGACTAAAACCAGTGATCTCATATATAAAGCATTTCTCTATCAATAATATTTTTAATATGGTTAAGAAAAGACTGGACTTTTTATTGTCTTTAAGTAGACAAAAGTTATTATGTTCAGATTTCCTCGTCTTTGCTACTTTACAGCAAACAGTTTCTTATTCATGGAGACTTGGGCTCAACAGCCAATTTGGAGAGATTTGTTAAACAATAAATTACTTTATAAAGTCACTTTTTTAATCTATATCAGTCTTTTGATCTGCCACAATAATGTAATAATGAATTTAAATGAAAATACCTCAAATTTAAGCTTTTCTCAGCAATTTTTAGATGAGATTAAAATGAGATTAATTAGATTAATTAATTACAGATCATAATTAATTAATCTATAATTTTTTTTAATCGCATGACAGCACTAATATATCATATATATATATATACATACATACATACACATAGCATACACAATCATATAGTCCCTGTGTATTTTCAGTCTGTAGATAAGCATTCACTTCAATTCATTTCCTGACTTGTTGCATCCAACTTACGTTGTAGTGAGCCAGTGTGTTGATGCGTCTCCAGCGTCCCTCCTTCTGAGAGGTGAGGTCCAGGTCAGATAGGATCTGCCCTGTGGAGCCCGGACGCCATTCTGTACACACACAAAAACATGAGCAATACTCTATTTACAAAGGAACAGAATACCAAAACACAGTATCAGAATCTTTTATTTAACACTCCCAATAACATTTATTCACCAGCAAATATCCTTTATTTGCTCTATGGTTATAATAATTCAATTTAAACATACAGGGCAATTAAAGATTTCATGAGTCTGTATGTCTTGTAAAATGTGTTTTATGGGGTAATATTAAAGGTCATTAAGTTTTCTGCTGGTGAGTCTGCCAACTGCTTGTCTCTATGGAGATGCTATAGCGTTGCCTAGAATGTTACACAGAATGGCATTACACTTGTCTATCTCCATGGAGGCAAGCAGGTGACCCCGCCAGGCTCTGTTAAAGGTCAGATCTGTGGAGAGATGAGCCTTCTAATAGTAAGAGGACATGTTTTCAAGGTATTGTGTGCACCTGAACTGAACTGAACTAAAGAAATGCAAGATAGATATGTTTTATTATTTTTAATCACCATGTGACCTATTGTGTCATCATGTGACATTGTTTTGAAAATCCTATATTCACCAAAAACAACGTATTAACATGTTTTATACATTTCAGTTTCATTTTTATCACTCTGAGTCCCCCCTTCCTTTAAGGATGTCACCAGACAATCAGCGTGCACCCCAGCATGAATCATGTTTTTGTATATTTATGGAGAATTGTTGTGTGGGAGCATAAGTGATGTAGGCTTTGCACAGCATTGCACAGAATCTTACAGCTAACTGTAAGGAGGGTGTGAACAGTGCCAAGGAAAGATCGCTAAATTACTCAAACACACATGGATGAATCTAAAACCTCTTCAGACATGTTTTTGATGAGGGAATGACATTATAAAAGATTTATTTCCTCTTAAAATATAAGATGATTAATTTTGAGAGCTTAAACTTTGTTCCAGAATTTTGTATTTTCAGAACATTCATAATCATATCTAATTTTAGAAGTACAATTTGACACCAAAACAAAGATTTAAAGTAAACCACTGATCTACTATACCAGTCTCAACCTCTCAGGAATCATGCACATGCACCGTGCTTTGGGCCAAAGACGAAACAAGGCTGTGATTCTGAATGATGTAAGTCAAATGAGATTTCCATACTGAGATTAAAACACTGTCATTGCAGTAGACCAAGGCCCACCAGCATCTACGCCATAATATTCAGACTAAAAAAACTTTAAAGGTATTCTTTGTGATTTGGCATCACAAGGCGGCTTATCTAAAATGCAGAAAGATCTGCGCTGTGCGTGGGAATAAACAGCTTTGATGTTTTTGAATACGTCGACAGTCTTTTAAAATGGCTCCCTAAGGTTTGTGACAACAGCTCAGGCACAGGGACTTCTGCGTTTTCTCCAGTCAACATTAGTCACAGTCAACCACTTAGTCACAGTCAACAATGCACTGGGTAATATGGGCAAAGGCTCAATGTAAAGTCAGATCTGTAGAGAGGAGACCCCGCTCAAAGTAAGAATACACGTTTTTCAACGTCTTTTTTGTTGGTTGGCAGTTCAAATCCCACCCTTGACATAAGCATCATTTGTTGAATGGTCAAATCCACTGACCCACAGGTTGGCAGTGCGATTCCAGTTCCCACAGATAAATGCTGTCATTGTGTCCTTTGGCAAGACACTTAACCCACCTTGCCCCTAGTATCTCTGTACACTGGTGTATGAGTGACACCATTTTGAGGACAGTTAAAACACAAAGCAATACAAATATTTCATGGGTCCACTTGCATTCAGTGAAAACAAAATCTCCAGACTAGTTTGGAAAAGTCACACTAAAGTCAATAATGGATAAGGAGCAGTGGTTCTGATGAATGCAGATGATGATATGAAATACTGAGATAGTTTGAATGGACGCAGGCTTCATTTGACATTCACACACTATCACACACACAGGCATGTGAGGCTCTGTAACAGCCCATGTTTAGCAAATAAACCCAGTCTGCAGCTGCTGTTCAATACAACAAATTGTGTTGAATGATATTTTATTACTAAATCAATAGTTCAAATCAGTCCTGTCCATGCAGCCTCCATACAGCTGGACACTGCACTTGGACATCACAAACAGAATTAGTAACATTAGTATTATAGATCAGGATTGTTACATAATTTTGAGACAGCCTAATGTTAGCCCACTGGAGATTTAAACATGCTAAATACTAAACTTAGCTTGTGTGTGTTAAAGAGGTGAGGACTAAAATACCTAACTCCCACACTGTCTCCAAGTCAGGTGCTCATGCTTTTACATTCACTTACATTGATTTCCACCTCATTGCATTAACGCGAACCTTCATCTTCACCCAGATGAACTCAGATTTTGACATTAAACCATGTCATTGTTCCAAATATGAACAACCTATCTCATGTGAACCAGATGTACAGTCGTGGATAAAATTGTTGGTATCCATCTGGCAATGAAAGAAAGATCAACAATCATCACTGAAATAACTTGAAACTGAAAGGCAATAATAAATAAAAATTTACTGAAAATTGTCCAACAAAAATAAAACACTGTTTTTCACCCGTGGTTCAACAGAATAATTAGAAAAAACAAAATAATGAAATTGGCCTGGACAAAAATGATGGTTCCCTTAACTTTATATTTTGTTACACAATCTTTTGAGGCAAACTCTGCAATCAAATGATTTCTGTAACTGTCAATGACACTTCTGCACTGGTCAACAGGTATTTTGATCCATTTCTTGTGAGCAAACTGTTCTTGTTGTCTCAGGTTTGAAGGGTTCCTTCTCCAGACGCATGTTTCAGCTCATTTCACAGACGTTCAGTAGAATTTAGATCTGGGCTCACAGAGGAACACTCTAGAACAGTCCAATGTTTTGTTCTTAGTCATTCTTGTGTGTTTTGGGTCATTATCCTGTTGGAAGACCCCATAACCTATGACTGAGATCAAGCTTTCTGACACTAGGCAACACATTTCGTTCCAAAATACCTTGAAAGTTTTGAGATTTCGATGTATCTTGCACAGATTCAAGACAACCTGTGCCAGATGCAGCAAAACAACCCCAGAACAAAACCAAGCCTCCTCCATGTTTCACTGTAGGGACAGTGTTCTTTTCTTGGTGTGTTTCATTTTTGCATCTGTGAACATAGAGCTGATGTGTCTTACCAAAGAGCTCAAGTTTTGTCTCATCTGTTCAAAGAACATTCTCCCAGAAGCTTTGTGGCTTGTCAATATCCAGTCTCACTTTTTATGATTTGCTCTCAGCAGTGGTGTCCTCACATGAAGTTCACATTGGCTCAAAGAGTGATGGATGGTGTGATCTGACACTGATGTACTTTGCCCTTCAAGTTCACATTTAATTTGTTTGGAAGTTGTTCTGTGCTCTTTGGTTCCATTTGTATGATCAGTCTCTTGTATTTGTCATACATTTTCCTCTTGCGGCCTCGTCCATGGAGGTTGGCTTCAGTCCTGTGGACCTTAAACTTCTGAAGAACATGTGTAACTGTAATCACAGGAACATCAAGCTGCTTCTTATGGCTTTTATCTTTAACCTGCTTGTCTATCATTTTCTTTCTAGTCTCTTGACACAGTTCTCTTCTTCACTTTCTCTGGTCCATGTTCAGTGTTGTGTCCATCATGTCTCCAAACAGCACAATGACACATGTCTCCTTTTAAACAGACAGACTGACTGAGGACAAGTTTGAAGACATCTGTGATGCAGATTAGAGGACACACTGAAGTTTAACGTGTCCCTCTTGTCCAAGTGTTTACAATCGTTTCTAGGGGTACCATCATTTTTGTCCAGGCCAGTTTTATTAATTTGTTTTTTTTAAAGAATTCTGTTGAACAACAATTCAAAAACAGTGCCTGATTTTCATTGGTTATTTCTCAGGAAATGTTTATTTATTATTGCTTGTCTCAGTTTCAAGTTATTTCAGTGAAAATTGTTGATTTTTCTTTCATTACCAGAGGGGTACCAACAATTTTATCCACAATTGTATATCCTGTAAAGTTACAGATTTCAGTTCTCATTTCAGAAAAACCCTCACACAACACATCAAAATAGGGACTACACTGAAAATAAACACCGAAATAAATCTTAACATCAGGACTAAACCAAGCTCAAACTTGTAAGACCACCCACCCCTGTCTCTAAAGGGGGGTTCACACAAGAGCGCCAAAGCATCGAGTTTCTATGTAAAATCTATGTGGACGAATGTCTAGGGCGTCCGGCACGTCTTGAGCGTTTTGGCGCCAACGCTCTAGATGTGCGTCCAAGGCGTCAGCATCAGAAAGTTGAAAATGCTGAACTTTTCGCGCCAACCAGTCAGGGACGAGTATCATAGCGATGTTATTATCACGAAGAAAGACCCGAGAACCAGAGCGAGACAGCAAACATTAGTGGAGCATAAAAAATAATAAAATAATAAATCACTGAGCGGATCGCGAGAACTACACCAGAGCCGGACCAGGACTAAAGCAGGACTGGACCAGAACTAAACCAGGACGAGACCGGGACTAAACCGGGACTAGACCGGGACTAGACTGGGACTAGACCGGGACTAGACCGGGACTAGACCAGGACTAGACCAGGACAAAACCGGGACTAGACGGGGACTAGACGGGGACTAGACGGGGACTAGACGGGGACTAGACGGAGACTAGACTGGAACTAGACGGGGAAGGAATCAGTGTCATTAGCGGAGTATACATATATATACGCTGCAGTCTTCGACCCAATCGCCTCCGCTGATGGTTTTATGTAATAAAAACACTAAAGTCTCTTTCAGTCTGGTCTAACATCATTTCAGGAAAAGACGAGGACTGGGCACGTTTTTCCAGGGCAACGGACACGTGTCAAGTATTTTTCTCTCGTTCATCCACGGCATCAAAGATGTGTGTCGGGGGCGTCTAAACTCAAATGCAAAGGTGTTCAAATAGAGGCGTGAAGGTGTTTTTTGAAGCTCTGGTGTGAACACACATTAACCTCTCTCCGTCCCCTCCCGCTGCACTTACCCAGTGTGACAGACTCCACCTTGGGTCTCTGGGAGTAGGGCAGGTTCCTGTACACCTGCTCAATGATCTTCTCCTTCACCTGAGAGATGGTGTCACAGTTCAGAACTTTGACTGGAGTAACGTCAGGACCCTCTCCATGCACCAGCACCTGCAGGGTCTGTAAAACAAACCCACCATTACTTAATACCAGAGGTCTCAATTCTAAAGCATGTGTGTGTACAAAACTGTAACATACATGATGTTCTACACTATCTATACAAAGACAACTTTACATTAAAATGAGAAGAAGTACAGTCTGAAAACTCAGAAATTTGGAGGTCAGGACAGGGACAAAAGAAGCATCTCTGCACTCAGAGACGAGAAGGTACAAAGTCTGAGGACACTGGTGGAAGTTTGTGCTTTGTCCCTACGCACACTTTTAGTAAGAGCTCCACGTACAGTTTTATAAATGAACCCCAGGTCTGAAAAACAAGCACAGCTCTGCTCAGCACCAGACCTGAAAACCAAGTGCACCTCTGCTCATTATGGTGAGCTGGACACAATTCAGTATCTTTTGCTGTGTATTCTATTAACTTTTCAATATTTGTCATTGAATATTGATTACATATTTTTATATTTATGATCCTTGCTGTTGCCCTTTTTAAACTTTGTAAGCCCAGACAAAGAATACTCATGTTGAAACTAATATAATACATTAAACATTACACTGGGTCTTCAAAGTGAAACTGCTTATAGCTAAATGTCTGTATTTTAAACAGCACTACTGTATGCTACCCTAAGCCAACCATTTGACCTGTTTTATATTAGAACTTTTGAATGACATATTGAAAATGTGTATAAAGTACAAGTAAGTGGCATTATGTTTCAGTGTCATGTCTGTGGAGAGGCATGCTTACTCAAATTAAGAGTGCATGTTTATCCAAGTGCTGTCTTTAATTAGGTGAAATGTTGCACAGTGGCAAAAAAAAAATAAAATAAAAATCTTGTCCGCTTTAAGCCATGTTGTAATACTGTTACCTCCTCAAAAACATACGCAGTGTTGTGTTTTGTTTCATTCACATATAAGTAGTAGCAGTGAGATTTTATTGTTAGTTTTTCTACATCTCCAAAGTTCAAAATGCTCTGTTCAACCTTGTGATGTCATGTAATGGTAGGCTCCTTTTACCTTAGTTCTCTAGTTCTCTATTTGCAATAGGCTATTATCACGCTTCCGGGTTTTGTGGGCGGGGTTTATCTACTTTGTGAACTTCCACTACCTGCGCAACAACAACAATGGCTCAAACGATGTCTAGATGTCACTGCTCTTTTTAAATTATGAAATAATTAGCAGGATCAATGCATATTCTTTGTAAATACTTTGTAATAGCTTTATAATTGGCAAAATAAGTTACTGGGACCAGTTAATGCTCCACAGCGGGAGCAGGACAAATGTATCAGACACAAAAAGGAGGAAAAAAGTCAGCTTCAAATAGGTGTTCTCGCTCTGTCTTTTTTATTTTCTCATAGCATCGTAAAGTCCATTGAAGTCCGAAACATCACGGTGCTTCACATCACAAAGCACCGAGAAAGCCTGGTTAAAGCCGACTTTTTTTTTCCTTTACGTGCTAGCAAAAGAGACACTCGTATGCCGATGTTAGCTGACTGAAACTGAGAGGCGAACGTTCTTCCTCTCAGAATACAAATGACATGGGGGAATTTACTTAGCCCCATTTAAAAATGAATACTCTTGCTTTTGTTGGGTATGTTGGGTAAACGCCTTATATCCATACACCAAACTGACGTTAGCATAAGCTAACCCTCCTGTTCTAAAGCATAGGCAACCCCTGTCCCGACATACAGTCACTCCGACAGACCCCCACTCAAACATACCGTCATTTCGACAACCCTCCACCCCGACATGCCCCCATTCCGACACCAATGAACAAGGACTAAACCAGGACTAATCTTGAATGAGAGAGAGAAAAAGAGACAGAACCACCATCCCGTATTAGAGGGTATTTGGCGTAAAGCTCTGTGCCATTAGAGCGCGGAGAGCTTTACGCTCGCTGCTCTGTTGGCACAAGAGGGAGCCACATACGCCTGACCTCCTGCAGGTGAGAGCGCGTGGAGGTGTCAAGTTAACGAGTGCGTAAAAGTCCGCAACTTTAAGTGCGCGCACGAGGAGAATGAGCGCCGCCTCTTTATAAACTTTTATGAGTTTATAAGGGACCGACGCATTTCTGGGTCCCTGTGTAAGCCGTTCTGTCCTCTATGACCAGGTATAATTCTAATATTTTAGCCCTTATTCATGAAAATATCCAGATTCCTAAATCATTGATCTTTTTAGTGTCTCTATCTGACTGCGAGCCCGGCACCGGTTCACTGTTGCAACACACTGAGCTTTACAGCGCATTCTCGTGCGCCCTTGTCTTTGCCAACAGGTAATGAATGTCTCCTGCTCCTGTCCATTCACAAAAATGTCCAAACTGTCACACAATTCAGTTTTTCGTAGTTTCTCTGCTTGGCCGTATCATTGCGCTTTGAGCCAAATGCGCGTCACCGCGCGCTTCCACCTGTAGTGTCAGGTGACGCCCCGTAACCTCTTCAAGTTCCAAATTCTTACGCATTTGTCCCTTGTAGCCGCGCTGCTCGGCTGCACTCGCAGTACCAGGACCTTTACGCACAGTGGTACCTTCAACAATAGGATTCTGCCACTCCGACCAGAGGATAAAGAAATGTCGGAGTGCAGGGACGTTGGATAAAAAATGGAAATGCCGCTACTCTGACATCAATATTGGAGTGATCGGCAACTGTAAAGTTATGTTAGCTAGTAGCCACTCACTATCATAGTCTTAGGTGAAATTTTCAAAAAATAAACTGTGTCCGTTGTTCACTTTGGAGCGGGCTGTGATTCAGTGTTGATCAATGAGACGATGTACGTCGGAAAAGGATATTTTCAGTAAATTTATAAGGGATGTAGTATATGTAAACAACTTTTGTCCATCATGAGCAGTGTTGGGAGTAACGCGTTATAAAAGTAACGAATTACAGTAATGCATTACTTTTTGCTGTAACGCAGTAACTCAAGGCATTACAGGGGAAAAATAGTAATATTTTACTCGGTACAAATGTGAGTAACGCGCGTTACAGTGTTTTTTTAACCTGGATTGAAGTGGTGGGTTTTTCTTCATACAAATTCGCTAAAATCACCTCGATATCAGCAGCGGTGAAACGCCGGAGATGCGCCCTCATAGACCTTCAGGTGACCGCGGGCGAAAGGACTGACAAAGAACTCCACGCTGTTTAGACCTGGTTTAGACCTGGGTCAGTTTTGGTTTAGACCTGGTTTAGACCTGGGTCAGTTCTGGTTTAGACCTGGTTTACACTCGTCCCTCCCTCTATCGCAGTTCACTTTTCGCTGTCTCGCAGATTATTTTTATTTATTTATTTTTTGTGCAATTTTGCATGCCCTGTTGTTTTTTTTACATTGTATGAATGCGTATTGCGTTCCTCCCGCTGCGTCCTGACTGGCCAAGGGACTCCTGTCTCCTGTACAGTACAGTACAGAATGTGTTCAGCTGCCAAATTTAAATACATGTTCAATCTGCAGCAGTGTGATTCTGAAGTGCTGTACGGTTGTAAGTTTTCTCCCCGACGAAATCCACAACGTCGACGAAACGTTCTGCACCGACAAAGGCTCCTGCACTCGCACCCAAAAGGCAGAGGAAGATGCAAACCATCACACAAAAAGTTGGACTTCTGGACACGATGAAGGAAGGTAGAAGTTACGCGCTGTAACAGAGTGTTGCACCGGCTCGGGTACCTGCAAATAGTTGCTGAAATCAGGACCGTGAGCCCGAGCAGCAGAGTGTCATAAAGAGCGATCGGGTGACAGCCGCTCTTACTTCCGTGAGGTGCGGAGCAGAGCCGCTCCTTTCTCCTGCGGTCACCTTCGAGCTCATCCCTACAGTGAGTCCTGTTTTAGTCCTAGTTCAGTTCTAGTTTAGTCCTAGTTCACTTCTGGTTTAGTCCTGGTTCAGCTCTGGTTTAGTCCTGGTTTAGACCTGGTTTAGTCCTGGTTCAGTCCATATACAGCACAAAAGTTATTTTGGTGAGAGTAACTTAAAGTAATGCAATAGTAATGTAATGCCTTACATTTTAAATGCAGTAATATTGTAATGTAACAAATTACTTTGAAATGACAGTAATAGGTAATAAATAACGCATTACAGTTTCAAAGTAACTTGCCCAACAGTGATCATGAGTTCAATCAACAGAGTGACAATTCACCGGAAGTAGGCGTGCATAAAGGTCACTGAATGCGGAAGTACTACGTATCAGCGTGATAATAGTCTATTCCAGGGCTGAAATGCTCCAAAGGATTCTAGTGAAGGTGTATGGAGTTTAAAAACAAATAGGAGCACTTCCTGTATTACTCAGTAGAACCTAAATATGTAGGATTTGTGTGTTAAACGTGTGGAAAAACAAACAAACAAACAAACAAACAAACAAACAAAGAAACAAACCCTCCAGGTCTGTTTGTGATGAGGCAACAACATTATAACCTAGATCAATCATAAAATAGTGTAATACAAAATAATAAATAAATAATGAATAAGATTACTGTCCAAGATATTACCAAAATTGGTTTGGTTTAGAAAGATAATACATTACTAATATGAAAGGAAACAAAGAAACCACTCCATTATTGACCAGGTAAACATATTAATATAATATTATGTGCCCAACCTCTTCTTAGTCTTTGTTGTAAAATATAATTCCCCCCAAATCCTCGTCCTGCGTGTTCCTCAACCACTGGCTTTATAAATTAAACACTGCAGACATTCCAACATGGCTGCCAGCCTGGACTCAAACACTCATCTCCGTGGGGCTGGTGTTGTCATGGTAACAGTTTGGCAAAGTCTCGAAACACGGTGACACCTGCCAGGTCGCCTGTCACCTGGTCCAGCTAATGACCGCGACCTGCTTCACCTCCTCCGCCTGGCCTCTCGGTGAAATAACTGACCACTCACCGCAGCCATGGCAACAACAACAACAACAGGGTCAAGTGTGTGTGGAGAAACAGGCAGGAGACCACTGAGGAGGTTACAGCTATTATACCAGGTCTAAAGTAGGACTAAACCAGGTCTAAACCAGGACTAATGCGGGTCTAAATCAGGTTTAAAGCAGATCTAAACCTAGACTAAACGAGGTAGGAGACCACTGAGGAGGTTACAGCTATTATACCAAGTCTAAACCAGGACTAAAGCAGGTCTAAACAAGGACTAAAGCAGGGTCTAAACAAGGACTATAACAGGATTTAACCAGGACTAAACAAGGCTGAGAGCAGGACTAAACGAGGACTAAAGCAGGTAAAAACCAGGACTAAACCAGACATATAGTAGGTCTAAACATGAACTATAACAGGGCCAAAACAAAACTAAGACAGGACTAAACCAAGACTAAACCAGGGTTAAGCAAGGAGTGGAGAGAGAGAACTCTAATAAAAGAGGCAACAAACTATTCAACCAGGTCTCAAACATGACTAAACCAGGTCGAAGCCAGAAATATGCCAGGACTAAGCAAGAACTAAGCCAAGAATTAACCAGGAAGGGCTGAACCAGGGATGGAGGGAGAGAGGGACTAAAGGGGGCTTAAAATAGGGAAATATGGACTATCAGGATAATACCAGGTCTAAATAAGGTCTAAAAAAAGGACAAAATAAGAAATAAACTATTTTCCAAGGATTCAAGGACAACCACATCTGATTACATTTGTACTGTTACACTGTCAAATACATTACACATGAAGTAAAAGTATGGTGTCTGAGAAGTACAATCTTACTAAAAGCTTACTCAAATAAATGTCTGAACAGCGACAGGCACAGGGAGGACTGCACTCAGAGACTGTGTGACCACTGTTCTGTGTGTCATGTGTGAGTGATTCAGAGTGGATGTGGAAACAGTGAAAGGTGGAAAGCTTTTCCTCCTCTGTAATTGGATGGTGCAGGCCAGTCCATCACCGTGGGAGACGGGTAATTCACACTAATTTGATAATTGTGCTTGACAATGGCATTACCCAGGGGTGCTTTTATTTGTGCTGACTGTAACACAGAACAGCTGTGTGCACATTACATGGACATGAGTGAAACCTGATAGTGAACGTGGGACACTTCTAAATGAGTCTGATCCGGAGCAGGTGAATCAAAACTAGGACTACACCAGAACTTAAGTAAACCAGAGTTAAATGAATACAGGATTAAGTACAGACGAAATCTTAATAAACTGAAAAAACAAGAGGAGAACTGAAACAGTACTAAAGCAGCCAAAGAATGTTCATTTTGTCTTCTTATGTACTTTCACTTCTTGGGTTCTTTTTAAAGACAATACAGTCAATCGTATTTACCTTGTTGACATATTTCAGCTGCTAGCTTGCAGCCAAAACATATCAACAAGATAAATACAACTTTCAAACCTCCAAATAGTTATATCATAAAAAACAGTGGCATTGTGGGGTCTATATTTCTGTAAGTATTTGTCCATTAAAGTCTAAACATCACACTGGCTTGACTTTGCTTCATTTGCAGAATTTATGTGTCTAAGAACTAGGACCAACACCAGGGATACACTGACTCCAATCATCTGGTGTTATTGCAGTTATTAGCTAAAGCTTACACTTTATGGACATTTCTTCATGTCAGGGGCATCACTAGACCTATTACTGTACACAATTAATGTCTATGCTACAAATTTAGCACTTAGTTATCATTAAAAAAAAATTAATAGTGCTTCAAACTATACTGTCATATCAGATTATGTTATTGTCTGGACCTTTGAATAACCAGCTGAAATGAACTGAGGCATTTGGCCTACTTGGAAAAAAAAAAGGAATAACTTTCTGATATCCATCTACAAGAGTTCTGTTTGAGTCAAATTGAAATCAAAATAATACATTATGTTACTGGTCCCAGTTACAGAGGCCGATATAACAAATAATAATATGCCTCTAAAAGACCTCAAAAGAACTGTACAACAGTAAACATGACTCTAAATATAAACTGCATGTTTAGCTGCCCGGCAGACCACAACACTAAATTACCCATACATACACAGACGAAAACAGACCAAACATGACCATATCAACAGTTTCTACCAAGGCAACAAAGCTAGACCACAGGCAATTGACTCACATTCAAATCATCTTTCATTTTCATTGCAATATTCAATATAAGATATTTCAAATTCAAATAAACCATTTCATCAACCTATCAGTGACTGCGATTATTAAACTGAATCTTAATCAGTGTTTCTTTACAATTAACAAAATGTTTCTTTAAAACTGTGTATTCATTCACTCGTGTATACCATATCTTTAAACCTTCATCAAAACTTTTATCCTCTCCACTGCAGTGAGACGCCCCACCACAACTTTTAATGTCCCACTTGTCTAGATGATACAGAATGATTCTGGTGAGTCTGGGTCAAAAAGCCTAGGACGAGTTCATTCAAATGTGAGGACAGGAAAATGCGCCTTTGGCGCCAAGTCGCACAATTGGTCCAATATGGCCGACTTCCTGTTGGTTGCCTAGCAACCACATAATATATTATATGTATTATTATATATATAATATATATAGGCTAATTATGTGTTGTCATCATCATCATCATCATCATTATTAGGCCCGAGCGCCATGGGTGGCGTAGGGCCTATTGTCATTGTTCAGCAGTGCGAAGCACTATGGGAATGCGTACGCGCGTATTAGAGATGCGCGGATTGTGGTTACAACCGCGGTGTCCGCGGTTTATCCGCGGGTCGGGCGGATGACGTGACGAAAAATGATTATTTTTATTAAATTCGGGCGGGTGGTGGTTTAACTACTTAAAAAAAAAAAAAAAAAGTTGTTAGTATTGTTACCTAGATCTGAAAAGACGAGTCTCATTGTCTCTGCTTGTAGTATGAAGTGTACGTCATATCCTTAATTAGCCCATTTGACCTCGTTTTTTTGTTCTGAAGGTTAAGGTTGTGTCGGGTTATTCATAGCCTAAGGTTTATGAGGCACATATTATATGCAGTTTATTTTATTATTTCTAATTTATTTCAGCTGTTGTGGCTATAGGGCCATATTTATTTAGTTATGCATATTTTTTCTTGCCTATTTCAATTGTAATATAAAGAGGGCATTGCCTGATTTCAATAAAGGTTCATATGGATGAGATGATCTGTCTATTTTGTTTCGATATCAGTTATATTTTAAAACACGCAGACATTATACTGCCACTCGGGGTTTTTAAAACTTAAAGACCAATGGAGTGAGGCTATGACTTTGAAATAACATCGGGCAATGGCAGAATGTTCAGAATGTAACAACATCCAACACGAAGGCAAGAAGGTTCAAAAATAGCCTAGTCGGAAAACGTTGTCAATTAATTAGCTGCGCAAGAAAACCAGGTAAGTTTGGGGTTGTTACGGACAATTAAGAATGCGAACATACACACTGAGCGAATTTTGGAATGAATGAGCTAGAGTTTGCATTTTTATCGAGGCTCCTTAGTTTGTTTGCTGTATGATTGTTCTAAAATGTAAAATCAATCGGCGGATGGCGGGCGGGTGCGGTTTTGAAAACCTTTGGTGCAAAATGGATAGCGGGCGGATGATGAGTTTTGTGTCGCGGTTGCGGATGAAAAAATAGCCCATCCACGCATCTGTAGCGCGTATGTGTGTGCTCTCCCCTTTCCAAACACACAGACTGGCACTCATGTCAGTGACTGGTGCCTGCTGACATGGCACGGTGGTATCACCCGTGGGCCACGACAGCGGCCTAATTGTTATTGTTCACCCCAAAACGTACGGCACGATGTCAAGTGTGCCCGTGAAAACCAAGCGCGAAGCTCTCTCCCTTTATCAAACACTCAATGTCACTCAATAGTGACACTTATGCCATCCAATAATACAGACTGGCATTGCCCACTGCCACGACAGTGGCATAATTGTAATTGTTAACTCTCTTAAACTCCAAAAACATGTACTGTGTATGTGAGTAATCGAAGAGGTGGACAATGGACCGCACGGGTGCGTTATTGGACGCGAGTACTTTCCAATGATATATCTATATGTGCCACTATAGGTGGCACTATATTTTTACTGTTCTGGTTTTTCTTTTTCTTATTATTATTATTTTCCTCACCCCCCTGAGCACAGTTCACACACTTGCCATCGACGAAAACTCACAAAATTTTGCACAAAATTCAAGATTGCCAAAATAGGAATTTACAAATACTCCACATCAAAATACATTGCGCCTATGGCTATACCTGAAAAATCAACTATGTTGTAGACAAACGAAATTCGGATAGTGGATAAGTCTGGTCGTTCCAAACAAAAAAAAAAAAAAAAATTATGTGGTTGCTAGGCAACCAACAGGAAGTCGGCCATATTGGACCGATTGTGCGACTTGGCGCCAAAGGCGCATTTTCCTGTCCTCACATTTGAACGAACTCATCCTAGGCTTTTTGACCCAGACTCACCAGAATCATTCTGTATCATCTAGACAAGCGGGACATTAAAAGTTGTTAAAAAGCTTTTTAAAAAGTCAAACGATGTTGCTGTGGCAACAGTGCAAATTTCGAGCACAAACTGTGGCTGATTTCACTCAATGTTAATCATTGGTGGACACCCCGGAACTGAACAGAAGAAAAAAGAAAATCTCAAATGGGTGCGATACCGCCTCCTAGGGAAATTACATGGAAGTGCAAAAATGTACTTTGTCGTAGACATTCACAATTTGGTACACACATTCGTGACATGGTCTCGATCAAAAAAGCCATTTCCTATCGTGTTGCCAACATGCCAAACATCTGTCCTCGCCAATAGGACGCCCGACAAAAACTTGGGCGTAGCCAAACCAAATTTGGTACAAAGATGCACCATGGGAATAGGAACAAAAAAGTATATTACGCGGTTGCTAGGCAACCAATAGGAAGTCTGACATATTGGACTGTTTGCGCGACTCTGCGCCGATGGTCCCATCATTGGTGGACACCCTGACCTTGAACAGATTTATATAAGAAATTCTAAAATGGATGCAATAGCGCCCCCTAGGGAGATTGTATGGAACAATACAATTTAACTATTTTGTAGACATACAAAATTTGGTACACACATTCGTCTTGATAAAAAAAGTCAATGACACTCCATCTCCCATCGTGTTGCCATGGCAACAGGCTAAAACTCAGTCCTCGCCAATGGGACGTCCCAACAAAAACTTTGACATACTCAAACCAAATTTGGTGCACAGATGCATCATGGGAATAGGAACAAAAAAGTATATTGTGACCACGCCCCCTCCCAAACCGGAAGTCTGCCATCTTGGATAAAACAAAAAACAAAAAAACACACATACAGAAATTGAGAAAAATAGTAAGGTTCAGTTAAGATTAGGGGTTAGGGTGAGGTTAGGGGTAAGGTTCGAGTTAGGGCTAGGATTGGGACTGGAGTTAGGGCTAAAGTTAGGTTAGGCTAGGGTTAGGGTTAGGGTTAGGGTTAGGCTAGGGTTAAGCTTAGGCTAGGGTTAGGGCTACGGTTAGGAGTTCAGGTAGGTTTAGGGGTTAGTGTTAATTTAGTAGTTAGGTTAAGAGGTAAGGTGCACTGGTGGGGCACGGCATAGGCAGAGGTCAGCGTGGCCGGGGAGTGCAGTGGCATGGGCGTGGCATAGGCTTGAGCGAGGGCCGATCATCGCCATTTGCGGCTATATTTATTATTATTATGATTACTATTATTGTCATGATGATGATGATGATGATGATGATGATTATTAATAATAATAATAATAATAATAGTTGAGGCTGTGGTAGATGATACGCACACAAGACGATAATAAAAGGCTGAGGTTCATAAAAAAACCCAAAAAAAACAATAAGGCCTGCCACTGGTTGTAAACATTAGACAACAGCCTCACACTCTTCAAAAACACCCCTGAACACTGAAACAAGCACGCGATCGGGCAAGAAGTAGCCACACATAGGGTAGCACCAGGGGTGTTGTGGGCGTGGTACCCCACCCACTTGTCCCAGCGTGAGATATTAAAAATAACAAATAAAAATAGCAACTTAAATGTCAAACCGGAGCTAATGGCAATGTTGAAACCAACCTGCATAGGTGCAGTACTGTCCTATAGTGACCTGAGACATGAGGGACTAGGACTAAACCAGCACTAAACCAGCACTAAACCAACACTAAACCAGCACTAAAACAGAACTAAAATAGAACTAAAACAGAAGTAAACCAGGACTGAATGTCGGGACAGGCCCAGAGGTGCGCCCACGTAGACATTCGCGTGACCACAGGCTTGCGTTTCTCTCACTCCCTGAGGACGAAGAGGAGGTCTAAGCCATTTCAATATATACATTTTTGGGCGAAAATGTGACACACTGTCTAGTCACCTATTTTCGATTCAAAAAGCATTGATTCAAACTGCAGCTCAACAGATGCTGAAATCAAATGTAACAATTTAACTAATTTTGTTTTATTGTAGTTACAGTTTGTACATGTAATATTAAAATATTCATATTAAAATAACTAAAAGGATTTTTTTTTTCTGTCTGTGCTGGGGGGTGGGCACCAGTGGCTGTTAGGGGGGCCCCCAAATCCCCCACCTTGCCACTGACACCGGTCCCAAAGTTGTTTCTGAAGTGAGTGAGGGACCTCAATCACAGCCAAAGTTGTGTGAATAAATTACCATATTAAGTAGCCATGTGCCCATTGTGTATGGAGTGAATAAAGTAGCAATGAGTTGCCATATTAAGTGGCTATGTGCACATTCTGTAGATTATGCCATGTAGACTTTAAACTCTAAAAGTGATTTTGTTTTTATTGGTGAAATTTATACTGGGGCACATGCCCCACTGAAATCTGTCTGGTGACGCCGATGCTTCATGTCCCTTCACATTGCACATTGTCCCAGTTTTACTATTTTTTTCATTCAGAGAATATAAAAAGACATCAACAGTGTCATGAAATTAAACATACAATAAATTAATGAAAAGGAATGCAAAAAAAAAAAAAAAAAAGGAATCTGATATCATCTGCCTCTTCTCCAGACAGTACTTACACACTGAGAGTTACTGTAAAATCAATAGTTGGCTCATGAGGTAATGCCAAGACCACATCCTCCTGCAGTACTTTCTCCTACTCTCCATGATGTCTGAAGGGTGCCTGACAAGTGGATTAAACAACTGGAGAAGAGCATGATCTGCTGTCAAAATAAACAATAAAAATGACAAGAACAGAGGACTCTGAAGTGGCACAGGTCAAACTGAAGGTAAAAGGACTTCAAGTTTAGTTCTGGATGTTATTACAATATTCATGAGGATATTCTCATATCTTCCACTACTTCCACAGACGTTGCCAAAACTTGTGTTTGTCTGATAAGTTGCATTGATACTTTGCAGCTGATGTCAACACTCTCTGGGGGTGTGATGCTAACTAGAGGCACTGCTCTGTCAGAAGCTCATTTAGACCTTAATCTGGTTATAGAATCTAACCAGAAAGAACCCACTTAGCTGAAACTACAACAGGTGAGATGATGTGTGCTCTTGAACAAGTCTCTCACACAACATTACAATCACAAGCTAGCACGAACATTTTTTTCAGGTAGTCACTCTCACCTTTGGTGCAAGAGCACACTCGTATTGCTAGCTTTCAAACGACATCACAGCAGTCTATAGGGCAATATCAATGCAGACTGGGGACAGGTAAAAAGTATTATTCAACTGCAGATTTTTGTTGTAATCTAGAAAGAAACGTCTTGAGTCCTTTCAGTAATAGAAATGATCAGGTTCCATATTTGGGAATTTACCTTTCTGATATTTAACCCTAACCCTAAGTAAAATGTAATGAACAGGAGAAATTGTCTCTTGCCCCTCATTTGGGAGGATGACATCATGGCATTCTAGAATATGAAAACCACTAGTTGATCATAGGCCCCTGAAAATTAATTTTTTCTTGAGTTTTCAGACAATCTTAAAACTTTTTTTTTGTCTGTGTTCATTGTCACCAATGGTAACTGCTGGAGATTCTGTCAATACAGATCCATGTAGAATACCCCCAACGTAATGTCACTGCAAAGTGTTAATAGGCAAAGAATTTACGATGATGAACCACAGATGACTTCTTCTCTCATTCGTTTGTCCAGTCCAGAGAGATTTTCCGGTGAGTCAGGGGATTGTCGGCCATTTCTGTCTCAATGCGACTTGCATTTCGAATTCCAACCTGCTTCATTTCCCTCCGACCGTGCTAAAGTTGCATATATAATCTCCTACTTGACTGGTCGAGCTAGAGCCTGGGCTACAGCGGAGTGGGATCGGCACTCTACCATCTGCAATTCCCTTCCTCTTTTCCTCAAGACTTTCAACCAAATCTTCCAGACCGTTTCACCTGGTCGAGAGGCTGCTAAAGCCTTGGTCTCATTACGACAAGGACGACGCAGCGTGCTGGATTACGCCTTGGAGTTTCGTACTCTCTCGGCTGACAGTGGGTGGAATCAGTTGGCCCTAGTGGATGCTTTTTTCAATGGACTTTCTGAGACTATTAAAGACCACCTAACTCCCCTTGATTTACCCTCTGAGTTGGAGGCTTTGATTGCTCTGGCCTCGAAGATTGACAAAAGACTGACTGAGAGGGAGCGAGTCCGTATCCGTCAGCTTCCCCCACAGCCCAGAAGAATGAACTTCAGGGAGAGGGTTTCTCCAGTTTCCTCCGTGCCTTCTGTGCCTACTGTCGATTCAGAGGAACCTATGCAACTGGGTCGGGCCCGACTAACTCCAGCTGAACGCCAACGCCGACAAAGGTCGGGCCTTTGCTTTTACTGTGGACAAGAAGGTCATTTCATCAGTGCTTGCCCCTTGCGGCCAAAAGACCAGGCTCACCTGTGAGTGGAGGGGTCCTAGTGAGCCATGTTTCCTCTCCTACGCAATTTTCTCCGGACCGGCTTCTCCTTCAGACCTCCTTGCTGTGGTTACGTGAGTGCCTCTCTTTCCATAGTTTTGTTGACTCTGGGGCCGACGATAATTTTATTGATTCCAACCTTGTTCATCAAGCGAATATTCCTACCGAACCATTAGAGTTTCCCAGAGAGGTTAATGCACTAAACGGTAACCACCTAGCCAAAATCACTCATCGCACCATGCCTGTTACCCTTATTCTGTCTGGCAACCACAGAGAGGAAATACAGTTATTAATCATTCCATCTCCTCAAGCTCCGGTGGTTTTGGGACTACCTTGGCTCAACCTGCACAACCCACAAATTGACTGGTCAGCCAATAAGGTTAACAGCTGGAGTGTTCATTGTCACTCCCATTGCCTCAAGTCAGCCGTCACGGTGAGTAAAGGTTCAAACTCCACTCCACCTAGTCCACCTGATTTGACCTCCGTTCCAACCATATATCATGATTTGGCTCAAGTATTCAGCAAAGAGAAAGCACTGTCTCTTCCTCCTCACCGTCCTTATGATTGTGCCATAGATTTACTCCCTGGAGCTCCCTTGCCTTCTAGTCGTTTGTATAAACTTACCCGTCCTGAGAGAGAAACTATGGAACAGTACATTAAAGACTCTCTGGCAGCTGGGTTAATTCGGCCCTCCTCGTCCCCTGTAGGGGCTGGATTTTTCTTTGTAGATAAAAAGGATAAGACTTTACGACCCTGCATTGATTATCGTGGTTTAAATGACATTACTATAAAGAATAAATATCCCCTTCCACTCATTGACTCTGCGTTTGAGCCCCTCCATCAAGTTAACATTTTTACCAAACTTGACCTCCGCAATGCTTACCATCTGGTCCGCATCCGCCAAGGAGATGAGTGGAAAACTGCATTTAATACTCCCATTGGACACTTTGAGTATTTAGTTATGCCGTTCGGACTTACTAATGCCCCTGCCGTATTCCAAGCCCTGGTCAATGATGTGCTCCGTGACATGCTCAATAAATTTGTATTTGTTTATCTGGATGACATTTTGATTTTCCCTCGAGATCTTGATCTTGTGGAGCATGTGAGGCTGGTCCTGCAAAGACTTTTAGAGAACAAGTTATTTGTAAAAGCCGAAAAGTGTGAATTCCATGCCACCACTGTTAACTTTCTCGGTTTTGTCATTGAGCAGGGACAACTTAAGCCTGATCCGGCTAAAGTGAAAGCTGTTGCGGAGTGGCCGAGACCCGAGACACGCAAACAACTCCAGCGTTTTCTGGGATTTGCCAACTTCTACAGAAGATTCATCAAAGACTACAGTAGAAAAGCAGCTCCTCTTACCTGTCTGACCTCCACCCTTGTCCCGTTCAAGTGGTCTCATGACGCAGAAGTAGCTTTTTCCACACTCAAACAACTTTTCATAACTGCTCCTGTTTTGTCTCATCCAGATCCATCCAAACAATTCATTGTTGAAGTTGACGCCTCTGACTCAGGAGTGGGTGCTGTCCTGTCCCAGCGTTGCCCAAAGGATCAGAAAATTCACCCCTGTGCCTACTTCTCCCGGCGATTAACACCAGCGGAAGCCAACTATGACGTTGGCAACCGTGAACTCCTGGCAGTTGTTTTGGCCCTCCAGGAATGGTGCCACTGGCTGGAAGGAGCTGAGCACCCCTTTATTGTGTGGACTGACCACAAAAATCTTTCTTACCTTCGTTCTGCTAAAAGGTTGAACTCCCGTCAGGCTCGATGGGCGCTGTTCCTGGGAAGATTTAATTTTGTTTTAACTTACCGTCCTGGATCCCGGAATACTAAGCCAGATGCCCTGTCCCGTCAGTCCACTTCTGAGGAGACTGAAACCCAACCCACTCCTATCCTACCTCCATCTTGCATCATTGACAAACCAGACTCTTTGATCAAGTCCTCGACTTCGAGTTTCCTTCTTGGTGCCGTTTGCTGGGAGATTGAGAAGTTAGTCCGGGAGGCCCAACAAACCCAACCTGACCCAGGTACTGGTCCACCCAATTGTCTTTTTGTACCCGACTCTGTGCGCTCCCAAGTCCTCCAGTGGGGGCACTCCTCCAAGCTAACTTGTCATCCTGGTTTTTATCGCACTTTAGCTTTCCTGAGACAAAGATTTTGGTGGCCCTCCATGTCTCGGGACACCAGAGTCTTTGTTCCTGCTTGTCCTGTGTGCGCTCGCAGCAAATCCAGTCACCTGCCCCCTGCTGGTCTTCTCCATCCTCTACCCATCCCCAGCCGGCCTTGGTCACATATAGCAGTGGACTTTGTTACGGGTCTCCCCACGTCAGAAGGAAACACCACTATCTTAACCATCGTGGATTGTTTTTCTAAAGCCGTGCATTTTGTTCCTCTCCCCAAATTACCTTCATCCTTTGAAACGGCTAAAATCTTGGTGCAACATTTGTTTCGTCTTCACGGTATTCCCACAGACATTGTGTCAGACAGAGGCCCTCAATTCTCCTCTCAGGTTTGGAAGGCCTTTTGTCTGTCTCTAGGGACTTCTGTCAGCCTTTCCTCTGGTTATCACCCACAATCTAATGGACAAACCGAGAGGGCTAACCAGGACTTGGAATCTGCACTGCGCTGTGTCACAGCCCGTAACCCCACCACTTGGAGTTCTTTTGTGCCTTGGGTCGAGTACGCCCACAATTCCTTGGTGTCATCTGCCACAGGTATGTCTCCTTTTGTGGTGTCTCTGGGCTTTCAACCACCTTTATTCCCTGCTCAGGAGACGGAAGTCGCAGTCCCTTCTGTCCAGGCCCATCTACGACGCTGCCGTAGTGTTTGGAAGGCAGCCAATGCAGCACTCAAACGCACAAGTCTTCGTAACCAGGAGAGTGCCAATCGCCACCGCGTACCATGTCCCACTTACCAACCAGGGCAAAAGGTTTGGCTTTCCTCTCGAGATTTGCCTCTTCAAGTAGAGTCTCGTAAATTGGCTCCTAAGTTTGTTGGACATTTCACCATCGAAAAAGTAATCAATCCGTCAGTTGTGCGTCTCAAATTACCAAGATCTATGAACATTCATCCCTCTTTTCACGTGTCCCTATTAAAACCTGTGGTTTCTAGTCCCCTCAGCCCTCCGGCCGATCCCTCTCCTCCCACCCGGATCATCGACAATCACCCTGCTTTCACTGTGCGCCATATCCTGGATGTCCGGCGTCGTGGGAGGGGTCACCAGTACCTTGTGGACTGGGAAGGGTATGGTCCTGAGGAGCGATCTTGGGTCCCTCGGCATTACATCCTTGATGCCTCTCTGCTCCGGGATTTCTACAGGACCTTCCCTGACAAGCCTGGTAGGACGTCCGGAGACGTCCCCTAGGAGGGGGGGTACTGTCACGCCCCTGCCTGTGACCTGAGTCTTCCTTGTGTGGATGTGGGCGGAGTCTGCTGGGAGCACCTGATCTCCATCTGCAATCAAGCCTGCTACAAAGGCCCAGCTCTCCAGCCAGACTCTGCCAGATTGTTTCGTCTACCTGATGGTGATCTACCAGTCGGCTCAGTTTTTGTTTCTACATCACTTCCTGTTACTTACCTGCATTTTTGTATTTCCTAGTTCCCGCTGTGGAAGACTCCGGCATTCCAGCTCCTGGCTCCTCGCTCCTCCACTGCCTATCCTGCCTCGTCAATAAACCTTTGTTTCTTTTTTGCATTTTTGCCCTCGTTCTGAGTCTGTTTTTGGGGTCCACTCCAGTGGTACACAGCAATGACACTACAACAAAACCATTTCTAAATTAGGCATAATAACTTGCCAGATCTCAAATTGGACTAACCTAAGTAAAAAACAGAGCTAAACCAGGCCTGTCTCCAAATCCCACCCTCCATAAAAAGCGTGCATTGAATGTGAGCTCCCGCGTGTCCCCTCACCTTGTTCCTCTTTCACCTCAGCCCTGTTCGATTGGCATGCATGGTTTGTCTGCTGCATTCACTAACATTGACACTGGGAATGGATGTCACAGAGGAGCGGGCAGCCGGGGCCTCGGGGGGTTTTGGTGCACGTTTCCATGGCAACTGCACCTCACTTTTTGTCTGTGTGCATATCGCGTTGGTCACCACGCCACTAGACAACATGTCATTTAGACACGCGCAGTTCAGCCAGGAGGAAAAAGAGGCTAGGATCTGCTCTGTGGCATGTAGAAAATGAGAATCCAATGAAAGGTGTTTGTTGATGTATAATAATTTAAAGTCCTGTTCATTTATTTCAACTCTAAAGGCAAATAAGAGAAGAGTGAAAAATGCAATAATGATGTTTGAGTCACTATGGTTTCACATACATGAGAATGTGTTTCTGGGTTGGAAGATTTTTAGCAAAAAATATCTCATAGCAAGCAGTAGTTTTAATAGTAGGGTTCAGCTCATGATTCACATTTTCAACACGTCCAGAGGCATTGTTATCTGAGAAAAAGAAAAGAAGATGAAAAAAGAAATATGGATCCAGAATGGATCACATGTGTCCAGAAGAAATGACAAAAAAAGACTGAAATATGAATGTATACAAGAATCACATTTCAGAACATGTTTGTACAGATCTAAATCACAGGTTTAGCAGTTTTTATGCAGAATAAGAGAGGAGATTTTGGTTGTGATGGAAATAATTATATTTAAAGGGCCCATATTACTCTACTTTATGATCCCTGTTATATCCCTGTTATGTTGTTTCCTCATCACAAACAGACCTGGAATTCTGTTTTGTTTCTTTCACACATGTTTAACACACAAACCCTACAGATAGGCTTGTGATGTCATGTGATAATACAGGAAGTGCTCCACTGTGTTTTTAAACTCTGTATAACTTCATTAGAATCATTTGGATAATTTCAGCCCTAATTGCCAATAGTTGCTGAACTAAATGTAAAAGGTGGCTGTTCACTTGAAAACTACCGCTTCATGACATCACAAGGTGGAACAGAGCATTTTGATCTTGGGAGATGTAGACAGACTAATAATAAAAGGTTAATCAAATATGTGAATGAAACAAAACAACAGCCACAGGTATGTTTTTCAGGAGGTAACAACATTATAACATGGCTTAAAGAGTCAATTTTGTGTAATTTAGGACTTTGATCACGATTCATCTCTGCGTCCTACAGGTTTTTGGCAGATGCACTTTGCCTGTTGTTCCTTAAATGATTGCAATTTGAATGGGATTTTTGATTTCATTGTACATAATGTGACATATATATTATCTTGCAAAAACCACAGTGAGCCACAGCTGCCCTGGGGAAGCGTGGTTGCCAATCTGTGCCCATGGCCCTTTGGACAACCTCCAATCATCACATTACATTCATACACAGGCAAGGTGGGAGAAATGTCTTGCCGATGGACACAACAAAAAGTATGAACTGGTTAAAAGTTGAATTGAAAAAAATTAAATAAAATCTTTACATTTGTGGGTGATTCTTTTAATAGTTAATCCACTGCCTGCACAAGTCAAAAGTGTGCGGTTAGCAGTAACTTTTTATAGTTGAGGGGGGATATGAAGTAACTTAGTTCTTTTCTCTCTGGCTCTTGGCGAGGGCGGACACGTTTCTCTCCTCTCCTGCTCTATCTTATCTTCACTGCTTTGCCTTGGTGTCTATGTCTCATCTTCTCTAGTGTCTTTATACTTCGAGAGACTCTCTCCGAACGCAAATTAACTATGGATTTGATAACTTGGTCACTCAATGCAACTGACACCATTTTTTCTATAAGAAGCTCAGGGTAGGGCAAACCTGGGTGTCCCCCTAGAACTTTTCCCATGGGCTACAAGATGGACAGCTGGCAAAACTGGCAAGTCGTGAGCCTGGCGGCCCTTTCCGTGGAGGACATAGAAGACATCTACCTATTCGGAACAATGATTACAGGTCTTTTGCTAACTGGCCCAGGCATGGCCCTGATTTTTTAAAAAGTTCGGATTACTAAGACAGCCTTTCAATGCCCCACTTGGCTGCCCGGTCTAATTGAAAGTGGAAGTAAAGCTATGAACTCATTAACTGTGACTATGAGCCATATTTGTGGAAATGTGGAGTCACCATAGAGTGACTTACAATAGTAAAAATCAGCTCCCCCTAAACCATTAGCATACCCTTTTTGAACAGTCAGCCTGTGTGACAGCTAAACTGAACTAAATGTGAATATCCACACAGGGAAGTGTTTTTGGAGCGGCTCAAACTGAATTCACGTTATTGCCCAAAAGATGTGTCAAGTCAACAGTGACAGATTCAAAATGACCAAATTCTTGGAAATGTTCTGCAGAGCAACAATACAAAAAGGCAAAAATATTAGGTTTGTGATTTTTAAATTGTTCACAAATGGGGTTCTTTCTTCATTTGTTTCTTATTTTATTTAACAAGTTTTAGCAAAAATACTTCTGTTAACTTTTAATATGTTAGCAAAGAAAAAAACAATACAAAACTTTCTATTACTCCATCTCTGTCTAATTAGAAATGGCTGCCCTGAGGTATAGACTTAACCTGGCTCAGGCCAGATTCATATTCATATTATTTTATCTGAATGGCTCTTGCTGAAAGAGATCTGAAAACACAGAGTGTCATGACGACTATTTGAATCTGATTGATCGAAGCATCACCAGAGCAGAACAAGATGAAAATCAAACTTTAGTTAGATCCGGTCGAGAGAAAAGCATAGACATTTCTGACCACAAATGCACAAAGCGTTTTTCTTCTGCACGTTTTTCACAAACTAGTCTGTATTGACACAATAGTCTGAAGCATGTCTGTCTGCGTCACCATGTTTGTTTTGGTTCGTTTGGGCACTTCACTTTTGGCTTCAGCACAAACCTCAATATTGCAGACCAGTGGGGCCAAGATGGATTCTCATGGGTTTGTGAACTCACAAATGTCGTGAGTCCATCTTGATGTGTGAGGTTAGTATAGATTGACAGAAGCAAGGCTTATACTCTGCACCTCTGGCCCTCGGACCAGCTCCAATCATTCACACTATATTTGTTTTCAGTAAGACCTTGGTTACTCAAATACTACAGATGTATGTGTGAGCAGTCTCAGTCTCACAGTCAGCCTCACCAGTACAGAGTACTCCACATCGTCTCCCAGCAGCCCTGTGTCGTTCAAAGTGTACTTGGCCTTCTTCACCCGTGCGTCCACCGGCCCCTTCTCGATCTGGTGCTTTATGGCTCTGAACAGTTTGTACAAGGGCTCACCTGCCGAGTCCTGGGACACACAAGAAAACACAGAAACAAGAAAGGCTTTATTACTGCAGTACTATTATGAGTTGATTTGGCTGGAAGAGTTATTGAAGTTACATAGTGCACCTTTAACTTAAAACAGACTCACGTTATTACACATCAGTAACATTCAACATCCATTCCAAGTGTGTAGTGTAGCGTGGGGCTGTCAATAAGACCTTGAGAACATCCATCTGTGCGGGCTAATGGTTGTGATTAGCGCTTTAGGAGGCAAAGGCTCATGTCCAATACTGGAAATCAGGTCATCAATGAACCACCGTTAGAACTTAAAACAGTGTGAGCTTCAGCTATTTTTACATCCACAAGTGAAATATGTTACACATGATGAGACAAGCACAAGCATCTGTATTTGGATTATTTGCAGTGTGAACATGTCACTGATTGGTACTATTGTATTTAATATTCAGTCTTTTCAACAGTACTTTACCTTAATGCTAGAAGCCTAAAAGATCTGTTATACCATTGTGTTATTACATTGTTTTTAGAGAATAGGGCACAAATGAAACAACTGGAAATACCACTCTTTTGTAATAATGGAAAGTTACAACCAAAATTAATCAGAACTGGGCTAATTTCAAATTCTGGGAAAAGATTTGAGAAATACCAGTATATAAATTACAATGAGTCTGTCCAGATGTCTTTTTTTTTTTTTTTTCCTCACCTTAAGAAACTGGTAAAGACAGATGGACATCCAGTTGCACAGCATTCTCTCCACCACTGTCTCTGACCTGGAGGTACAATAAAACAGGCTATTAGAACAGTGAATAAAACAATAAAGATTGTATACTATTAGGATCAACATAACATAGGGTTAACAATAGGGCTAACATTATTTTGGATTATATTTTCCAATAACAAGCAACTCTTTTACAATGCTGAACACTCCTAAACACATAAGTTAGCTACAACATTACAACAGTTTAATATTCTAAAAAATACACCCCTTTATGAAGCTGTGAACAACTTATATAACTTTTATTTATATTGACAAAAAAGACATTGAACATTTTTGTTTCATGTGGATAGGCCCTGTAATTACAGAGACACTAACGATAAAACACCTTCTTATTAAGCCAATGATGTTCATTATGTCTTCTTATATACTTTAACTTCTTAGGTTCTTTTTAAAGACAATGCAGTAAAGTGTATTTACCTTGTTGACATGTTTCGGCTGCTAGCTGCAAGCCATCTTCAGAACTGTCACCGGTGTTGGTGGTGACGTGTCATATATCAGCTGTTGTTACTTCCTGTAGGCGTGGTCAGCCTGATGGACCTGGCAGGTCGCTCAGACTGACGGAAAACAACAAGTTCAAACGCTGGATCAAGGAGGCCATTGAAATCAGAAAGCGAGGCATGGACAGCATTAACCGTGATGACGGAGCGTTCCTCCTTTCACACACCTGGGACACCCTCCTCCAGAGAACACCGGGCGACGGGAGGCGTGGTCAGTCTGAGCGACCTGCCAGGTCCATCAGGCTGACCACGCCTACAGGAAGTAACAACAGCTGATATATGACACGTCACCACCAACACCGGTGACAGTTCTGAAGATGGCTTGCAGCTAGCAGCCGAAACATGTCAACAAGGTAAATACACTTTACTGCATTGTCTTTAAAAAGAACCTAAGAAGTTAACGATAAAACAGGTCAGCAAATGTGCAACTTAACAGTTATGCTATTTAAACTATATGGATTTTATGCAGATTTAGGTTTGTCCAATTATCCACATTGTATGTCAGCTAACACATGGTCTGAACCCACAATGTTAATGTTGAAATGGCAGAACACAGCCACAATTAAAGTCAAATAATCTGTGATACAAATTGCTTTTACAAGAAGTTCTATTTCCTCCATCGACCATTTAAGGCTCCCCCAACATAATTATAGTCTCCCCATTACTGGCATGTGGGGATTTTCAACACTTGCCCAACAAATTACCCCATAAACTAACAAGGCAGAATGCAAACTCATCAAAAGCTTACCATATTAATAATGTCCCTCTATGCAAGTACATGTTCTTAATTCCCCCATTTGGGCTCGTATTAAAATCCAATTTAAACCAGCAACAAGCGTCACCCATAAATTGATTTCTTTGTCTCTGTCAGGGCAGCACTGCTCCAATGCTAATGTCACAGATTCAGTGCTGACGGTCAGTGTGAGCTAGCGCTCATGCCTAATTAAATGGTTGGTGTGTGGAGTTTGTGTTGGCACGCTGGACTAATCGTTATAATGGGGATCTCTACTGGGGCATAATTAAGATGTGTACGCTGCCATAACAGACAGACAGACAGCACGGGGGACGGGGAGATGGGGCGAGATGGGAGAGAAGGAGGGGGGTCTGGGGAGATGGGGTGGGAGTAGAGAGAGAAAGAGAAGGAGAAAGAGGGACAGAGGGAGGTGACCTTGGTGGGATAGACCAGGATTAAAGTAAGAAAAAATAAATCAGGATCAAATCAGGACTAAAACCAGAGCCTAGACCAGGACTAAACCAGGACAAGATGACATCTAGTCTTAAAGGGCCCATACGTGATATACGTCTTAATAAAGTAAAATGTGTGTTCCATCAGTGCAGATATATTGTAAAAGCAGCTCTTAGAGTCAAAATGAGACCACTGTGTACTGTTTGCATCTAATTACAAAGTGTTGTGTGAAGAATCCCTCAGTCATTCAGGTAAAATCCATGTCGAGGAGAAAATTCAATTTGTCGACTGGACAAAAGTTAGTTTGGCTGAAGACTTTTCGCAGCTCATCCAATCTGCTTCTTCAGTTCTGAAGAAGAACAAGCAGCTTGGATGAGCTGCGAAAAGTCTTGAACTACAAACTAGTAATAATAGAGGTAGACTTGGACTTAATCAGGACTAAAACCAGGTTTTAACCAGGTCTAATAACCTGTGGTCTAATGCAGGACTCAAACCAATCCATCTGAACAGCATATTTAACTTTGAGATGAACAGCAGTGATTGAGCCAAATGCAGAATCTCATTTGACAGTTCTATTAAAAACACATTTATCTCTGAACAGAAAACTCTCATCAGATTTGGGCAACCATCTGTCATTACTCCGCTGCGGTGTCTCCAAACATTTCACTGACCAATTGTTGGGAAGGGAATCATCTTCAGAATAAATACAATCAATATAAAAATGTCTAATATGGCAGATGAATCATCTGTTCTCCAATCGAATGATCCTGCCAAGGTCAAACACCTCCTCTCCCTGACCTGCCTTGGTTTAGTCCTTATCTGCTTTGTTGCTTGCTTAGACCTGGTGTAGTACTGGATTGGATCTACTTTAGTCCTGGTTTGAATCTACTTTTTCATGGGACAAGTTGACTGGTTCGGTTTTGTGCAGCTCATGTTCTCACCAAACTGCAGCAAGAAACGACAATGTAGAAAGCGCACTCGCCCATTGGCTAACATCTTGACAAAAATCAAGATATTAGCGAGGTTTGGATTCCACATTCACAGCGGGAGAAAGTAATGTGACCACTGCAGGATAATTACAGAGTTATGAAGAGTTTACTACCAGTTACTGTACAGGACACCAGGAATGGAAGTGTTGGCCTGGATTGAGAGCGTGTAGTGTTCACATCACAAGTGAACCACACTGGAGTCCACTACCATACTGAGAGCAGCTCCAGAAGGTGGTCAGCAGTGTTCACTAACACCACTGTGTAAAATGAAAGAAAAATGACTACAGTGTAAGACATTCTTATTACTATTTTTATTAAAAGTGCCACCCCCCAAAATGAAACAAAATGTGTCTAAGTCTGCAACACTGTGAGTGAAGTAGAAGGAAAAAATGAAAAGACATTTGAAGCACTTGTGAAAGTTGCAGAAAGAGAGAATAGCCAGAAGGACCAACAGACGGCGTGCGAGTGGAGTGGAGTGAGCAGTTTGGAGTTTGATAATGGACCACCAAAAACACACACAAAAACACACACACCACACAAACACACACACCACACAAACACACACACCACACAGCCCCTGACACAAACACACACAAACACACACACACACACAGACATGAAAACAAAACGAAACAGTCCACAACAAGTTGGTCCAATTCCCAGAGCTCCTAAACCAGACACAGAGAGGGCCAGAGCCAGATTATGAGGAGATTTCAACTGGAGCTGAGAAGGGACATTTTACAGGATGGTGCAAAGCGCAGGGACAGAATCATGCCATTCAATTTAATTGGATTTACACATTTACACACAGTTGGGGCTAAGCTTGGACTAGACAAGAACTAAATACTGTATAAAAGCAAATATAAGCCAAGGTCTAAACTAAGACTAAACATGGACTGATCTAAGATTACTTCTAGGTCTCTTAGCACCAAGGTAAAACTAAACACTAAACCAGTTTTAAACAAATAAAAAAAATATATAGATATAGAGCATCCTAATAAAGATTCCAGGTTTAAAGAGGTACTCAACCAGAACTCAACCAGGACTCAACCAGAACTAATGGTCGGTCCACACTTGTTCTGATTGGGTCCTCTTCTTGTACTGGTTTAGTCCTGGTGTAATACAGGTTTAGTTCCAGGTTTAGTCACAGTTTTGGTGTGGTGATTGTGCAAGTGTACTGTATATGCACTAGAGCCGAACCGATATGGATTTTGTTGTGGCCGATATGAAACCGATAAAACAGTCGTTGGAGCTGCCGGTAGCCGATATAATCGCCGATATATTTAGTAATGTAAAAATTCACTGTAAATGTTGAATTGTTTAAAAAACTTAGGTTTTGCTCTGGTGGATTTTAAATTGGATTTATTTAGGCAACATTTATTGTTATTCTGCCTCTTTGTGTCATATTTACAGACAGTAGATTGGCCTAATGGCATTTTGCATCACATTCTAGCTACTAGTGATGGGTATTCCAGTTCTTTTTAGAGAACCGGCTCTTTTGGCTCGGCTCACTAAAAGCAGCTGGCTCTTTCGGCTCCCAAGCAGCTCTTCAGATTGTTTAGTTGCAAGCAGGACTAAAACAGAACTGAACCAGGTCTAAACCAGGACTGAAAAAGGACTAAACCAGGACTAAAACAGATCTAAACCATGTGTAAAACAGGACTAAACCAAAACTGAACCAGGACTGAGTGTCAGGACTCGGTCTCTCTCTCTCTCTCCCTCTCTGGAGCCCAAGATTAGTCCTGGTTTATTTATTTTATGCTGAACTGCAGCCAAACATGCACGTTTTTCTCTCCTATGCAAACGCAGATTTCTGAAAATTTCATTTTCAGCTGCTGCCGCTGTCAAACTACCACGAGTCTGTACACGGTATGAAGAGAAAAAAAGTGAGAGAAAGAGAAAACACGGCTCCCAATAAGGATCAGGCTCTCGTTGTTTGCTTCAAAGAGCTGGCTCTAAGAGCTGTTTCGTTTGCGACTGACCCATCACTACTAGCTAGTAAAGAAACTACCGCTATTAGCCTTTAGCCGTAAATGCTGTGCACTGCGGTAATTAATTATATGCATAATATATGCAGGAAAGCCTTTGACACAATAGACCACACATTACTATTATTATATATTATATATATATTATATATTATTATTTTGAACAAACTGGAAAGGTATGGAATTAGACGCATTGCACATGACTGGATAACAAGTTACTTAACAGGCAGAGATCCATATGTACAAATAAACAATGTAAATTCAGGTAAGAAGAATATATCACATGGAGTTCCCCAATGATCTGTACTGGGACCCAAATAATTTATAATATACATTAATGATACTGGAAAGGTCCTAAAAATGTGCACAATATTTTATTTGCTGATGACACCAGCTTGTATTGCTCTGAGGAAAATCTTGATCATCTTGTCGACAAAGTTCAAAGGGAACTGGCAACTGTAAAGAAATGGTTTGACATGAATAAATTATCAGTTAATTTGAATAAAACCAAACACATTATTTTTGGAAATAAAAAAATAAATAAACAGTGCCATATAAAAATTGGTAGTACAGAAATTGAGAGGGTGTATTCAACAAAATTCTTGGGAATAAATATAGATGATAAATTAAACTGGAAACTGCACATAAACATATTGAAGACAAAGATTAAAAAAATCATTGCTATATTATGTAAAATCAAAAACTCTGTAAATCATAATGCACTCAAATGAACTAACTATTAACTATTATTAACTAAACTATTGTGTGGAAATATGGGGGAGTAATTATAAAACAAACATCAAGTCAATTTTCTTACTGCAAAAGAAAGCTATTAGAATCATAAATAATGCCGATTACTATGCCCCAACAAATGCTCTCTTTATTAAACTAAATACATTAAAATTACATGATCTTGTTGATCTAAATACTGCAGTTGTCATGTTTAAGGCACATAACAATCTGCTCCTATCCAAGACATGTTCAAACCCAGAGAGAGTAAGTACAATCTGAGAGGATCAGGCCTATTTCAGAAAGCTCTTGTGAGGACCATCCTGAAAAGTTGATGTGTCTCCATCAGAGGTGTCAATCTGTGGAATAGTCTTGATGAAACTTTAAAAGGCTCTAAAACAATTTGCACATTTAAAAAAATATATCAGACTAAAATTATAGAGAAATATAGAGAAATACAATAAATCATATTTTACCCCATTAAACCTACAGATTAACTGTAACCCCCAATTATACTTATATATTTAAGTGTATATTATAAACCAATAGGTATAAATATTACCATGTACAGGGAGTGTGTGTATGTGTGTGTGTGTATGAACATTAACGTATATTGGATTGTGTTCTGTATTGTGTAAGTGTATACTATAACATTTAGGACATTTTCTTTCCTGCTCTCATAAAAGAGGATTTTTTGTTGTTGTTTTCTGTAAATAGTTCTGCCATCTTGTATCCTATTCTATATGTTACTAGGGTTTGGCAAAACAAGTGTTAAACTTCAACCTAAATCCCTTCGGTCTACAGAATAACTTTATTGATATGCATTAACTGCATAATTTTATTTATTTATTTTTTGTTAAATCATTGTTATATGATGCATGATTACCAAAGAAAATAAACTACTACTACTACTACTACTACTACTACATGCATAAATGTGGATCATTCACACGTCTATTCACAGCTCATTTACATATCAATGCAGGTCCAGTAACAAATATACGGCCAATATAGTCACTTTACAATAGGCCAATAGAAAACAGCCTGTTTATGTATGGGAGCTACAGCAGCTAACCACTAACCAATGAGAAAGAACCAAAACTAGCTTCAAAGTCGACATATTTCTAACACTCAGCGCTCACACAGGCTCCTCCTCACATCACAAGTCTGCATTAATAAATGTCATTTTAATCCAGACTCAAACCGATTGTCCATAAAAAGAATATAATCTCAGTGTTGCGCACATGGATCTATGACTGCGGGTGTAAACAAGAACATGTGAGTGATGCGACATGAGTGACGTGTGTTCAGGGACAGTACGGACACACACCCAAACAAATGACAGATAAATACTGATGCGGAGCCACATATTAGGACATTTACATGCACCATATCCAACCGATATATCAGTCAGGCTCTAATATGCACCCTAAGACACAAACATCCACATTTTCCTTTTTCTTTAGCTTTATCTGGGGCTGGGTAGTGGTAGCAGTAGTCTGAGCAGGAAGGCCCAGACTCCACACACACTTCCTCCAGCTCTTCTGGGGGGATCCTGAGGCGTTCCCAGGCCAGTCGAGAGACATAGTCCCTCCAGAGTGTTCTGGGTCTTCCCCAGGGCCTCCTTAGGACCCAAACAGTAGTGAATCAGGACTAAATCAGGAGGCTAAAATTAAAAGTCTAAAATTACATCTACTGTTCTTTAATTAATTCTACTCTATTGTTAAAAAAAAAAAAAATCCAATACAGTTTCTATACATCTGTTGCTTACAGTGCACACATCTGACTCATCCCTCTCAAACAGAAACCTGATGACCTGAGCCATTCACGCTGTGTCAAAGTTACTGAACAGGAGGCTGTAAAGCAGGGGTGGGCAAACTACGGCCCGGGGGCTGTATGCAGCCCTTTAAACCTTTTAATCCGGCCCGCCTAACTGGAATAAATTACAATAATAAACCTTGTTGATGTTTTATTTGTCATGCATTTCCAGCGTTTCCCAGTAGATGGCGCACTATATATACATTGAGTTGTGGCGTATTATGTTGGCCGCAATGCTTTATGGGAAAGTGTTCTTACAGGAGTTATTCGGACCATGAGTGAAGTAGTTGGTGCTTAAGATATAAGACTGCACTGCTTCCATTTTGAGTTGGTAAAAATCCATCAAGGCAACCCATGGACTCTGAGTCGTAATTATTAGTGTGTACAACATTTTGGAGTCAGGTTTTACCACACTCACAGGTGTGTGTCTGTGGTTGTTTGGCATGAACTTTGTTTGTTTTTGAGCTGTTACCAGTCATATTCGGAAACGGTGAACTGCCGATATACATTCACTCGTGGTGTGCAGTGGAACAGGTCTCAACAATTTTATGTGTTTTGAATCTATCACAGCAGTGATGAAACGTGTAGCCCGTGTCTGAAGTCCTAGGTAAATGTGAATAAGAACGTAATGAATCTGAGCTCTTAACACGTTATGTCCTGTCTTCTGTCCAGCCCTTCAGTCAAACTTTAGAACCCTATGTGGCCCGCGAGCCAGAAAGTTTGCCCACCCCTGCTGTAAAGGCAAAAGGAGAACAATGCAGTTTAATATGTTTGATATATTACAGGAGCATGGCTGTTTTAATTACCTTAAACCTATACTGTAGGGAACCTTGACCCACACAGCGGTAAAGACAATCTATAGAACACATTTGGAAAAACCTTATAGATATGATACTTGATAAACCTTAAATAGTTGAAAGAACCTGGCGCTGATTTTATCCTTAATGTGAACTTAGTTTTGAAAAGAAAACAAAAAAAGGAAAAAGGTAAAAACAAGGTCTAAGGCAGGTCTAAAGCAGGGAAAATATTGAAAATTGACTAAAGCAGGAATACACATCAAGAACACTCAAATTAGTCATATTTGACAAGTCTGTGGTGGGTGAGCTTGGATTTATATTTCAAAAGACAACCACCAATATTTCTGGAGTTATAATAAAAGTATAAGAGTATAAGAGCTGTGTCCATACCTTCTGAGCATGAGTTTGGGGTTCTTGCTGTTGACATACTCTTCCATGAGCTCCAGCAGCAGAGTCCTCATGATGTCTGTGTAATACTCCAGCTTCCCATGAAGAGCAACCGTGAGAAGAGATGCGAAGTACACCTTAGCCCGGGCATTAAAGTCATTGCTGCGCTCCAGTGTGCGGATGAACTGCAAAAGCACAGCAAAAAAAACTATAATGAAGGACTTTATAGTGTGGTTGCTGATGGATGGTCTGACACCTGCTAGTCTCATGAAAATGGTATTGCTTTGCCTGGAATGTTCCACAGTAGAGTTTTAAAGGCTGCACTCAGAAACATTCCTGTACAGATTTTTACTGTCTTAAAAACAGTTTGGAGTCACCTGCTTTTTTCCATTGGGATCACCAAGTTTATGCAATACCTGTGGAACATTCCAGGCAAAAAAGCATCTCCATGGAGAATAGAAGACTTTGGACCCTCAACCTAAATCCTTTAAGTGCAGTTCCTGAAAATATTTAAGTGTTTAAAGATGTACTATGTTACTTTTCTGGTGGAGGGTCTGCCACTTGCTAGTCTCCAAGTAGAGGTTATTTCTTAGCTTGGAATGTTCCACAGTATGGCATTGGATCTTTCTTGGAAAATTTCTATGGCCTTTATGTATGTCAGAACTAGTTTAAGACCACATGTAATATTATTTGGCTTTGAAAATGACAATCTACAATCTAAAAAGTGATTTTATGATCATTATGGAAGTGACGCCGGTATTACGTATTAAGTATTTTCTTTGCATCAAAAACCCTGTACTATTTTTTGGAAAGCACGATTTTGAAGGAAAAAAAAAATCCCACTGATCTTGAATAGAAAGCAAAACATCAGCTAAAACTCTGTTACATAGTTAATATGTGATCTCAAAGTAAAATTATCTTAATTGGAGAACATTCAGACTTGGAGAAGACACTTCAGTAAAGAGGAAATCAGATGGTTAACACATCAGGTACCTGTGTCTGTGCCAGTCTCACCAATAGCACTAATGATTAGTTCTGTTCACAGTTCTTGTGCTCTGCTGTACCTATAAACCTCATTTTCAGTGTTGTACATTCTTATATAAACTGTGTGGACCCAGTAGATATATTTAGTGTGGCATGCAGCAGACTCCCTCGTGTTTAAACAGACATAGAGCAGAGATGGTGATGTCTTTATCAAGTCACAAAATGAGAGAAATCTATGTCATATTTTTTGCACTGTTTCTGATTACTGTGGTTAGTGCCCATAGTAGGGATGGGCATGATTAATCGATTAATCGATAATTGATCATTAAGAATTTCATCGATTACGTTAATTTTAATCGACAAACCGAATGCAGGTTGCTGTGCATAGCGTGACCAAACAGGGGTCCGTACATGTAGCTCTGCACTCAGAAGGAGCGAGACACAGTCGGTCAGTCTGCAACGTACCGAAGCACAAATGCGTATTTAACGATGATTTGTACAAGAAATTCCACGCTTTCTGTTGCATTCGGGACAAGTGGGAGTCCATGTGGACAGTGTACAAAGCAGGAACATATGTTTCGGTGTCCAGTGGGAAAAAGTTTTGCCAGGTGAGAGTCGCGCAATGTCGATGACGAGTCCCCACCTCCCTCCCGCCGTACGGTGTCCTGATTTTGACAAACGCAAATCTGGTCAAACTAACCTGTATTCCACCGAGTCATGTCTTTTAATCCGACAGATGTTAACCGCATCAGCGCACAAGAGCTGTAGTTTTATCTTCGCTGAGTTTATGCAAATTAGCGATGCAGTTTTAAGTTTTGTTTCTGTGAGAGTTGCACAAAACTTAATTAAACACATTATAATTTCAAACGGATTGATGTGGCTCTAGAGTCGTTACGGTTTATATGTCATAAAGTTGAATTTATTTATGCAGATTAGTAGTGCAGATAGTAATAATAATGATGATCATTTTAATATAAAAACGTTAATGATTAATCGATAATCGATCGTTAATTCTTCCGACGATTGATTAAGAAAATTTCATTGAATGCCCATCCCTAGTCTATAGGTATGCAGAGAAAACTTATTGTTATACATAAATGGGGTGTCAAAGGCTCAGGTGTTGTTGTGCTCTTGGGCAAAACAGTACACCAGACATGGATGTGTGAGGCATTCGCCCACTGATCTGAAGGTTCGAATCCAGCTCTTGACATAAACATCACAAGTTGAGCGGTCGGACCCACTGACCCACAGGTTGGCTGGTGTGATTCCAGCTCCCACAGATGAATGCTGCTGTTGTGTCCTTGGGCAAGACACTTAACCCACCTTGCCCACAGTGTCAGCGTACACTGGTGTGTGAATGTGTGTGTGAATGGGTGAGTAGTTCCTTGTTGTAAAGCACTTTGAGTGCCTTGAAGGTGGAAAAGCGCTATAGAAAAATTTACCATGTGTGTACTACTACTTACGCTACTGTTACAGCAAGTTAATAAGTTAATATTTTCAACAAATAAGCATACTCAACTTATTGTTTTATAGGGCCGTGATAGTTCAGGCCTGCTACTGCTGGTGCTACGGCTACCCGTCTTGGGTGTAACGCATTACAAATAACACGTTACAGTAATGTAACAACTTTTTTCAGGTAAAAATGGTATAACGTACTACTACTGAAAATTTGGTATCGAAACATAGTTCCTTTTTCAGTTTGGCAGCATTACTTTTCTGTGTAAGCATGCCGGTCCCCGCCCTGCCAGCGTGACGTAGTTGAGGAGGAGCAGTAAAGTTTCCTGGCAGACCCAGAGCCGGTGACGGTACACTGCCTCAGAGGAAGTGGAGGCCAGTGACACATGGGGAGAGGTCGCTCGAGGGAGATCCTTCCACAGCGAGCGGCTGTCCCTTGTCCGCCGAGTTGAATCTCCCAGGCAGACGTTGTTGTGAGTCGTCTTCAACTCTCTCTTCAAAGTTTGTTTCAACTTTCTTGTACAGGTCTTGTCGATTATTGGTCTTGTGCTGTATTTAGCCTTAGATGGAGTTTACCATCAAAATGTAACGAGTAACGTAAAAAGTAACTTTCCATAGAGGGTAACTAAGCAAAGTAAGGGATTACTTTTTAAAGAAGTCACGAGTAATGAGCAAACATTACTTTTTTATGTAACTTCTCCAACACTGACTGCTACTGCTACCTACTACCAATTAACTACCTATAAACTACTGTCTACTACCTACTACCACTACCACTACTACATTGATTCCAAAGTTAATAGTGTCCATAAACAAGTATTGTCAACTTATTGTTGTCAGCTTATTATGAAACACGGCAATAATGGCTCAGGTGTTGTTGTGTCCCTGGGCAAGACACTTCATTCTTCTTGATGTGTGAATTAGGTTATTGGTGGTGATCAGAGAGGCCAGTGGGTCTTATTAGTAGCATTTTTGCTACATACACTGTATAAAGCCCTTGAGATGAAGTTTCAGTTTTAGTAAAATGTTACTGCTGCTACTCCTGCTAGTACTATTACTACAACAACTACAATTACTACTATTTCCTTATACCCTGCACATATACATTGGCCTACTACTACTACTACTACCACTACCACCGCCACTACTACTACTATTAAAATTTCTACACAGCCTTTCTTCCGCTCAAGTTACAAAAAACATATTAAAATGACGATACATTTGGTAATGTTCCTCCCCTGCTAAAAGTCCTATTTACATAAAGGCTGTAACCTGGCCTTAACCCAGCAGAACAATGAAATAAACATGATCTTGATTAGGATTAATGGGGGATTATTGCACTCTTGTTTTGGCCTGAGGGTCACACACGCGGCTTGAGCGCTAATTAAAAGGAGATTTCTCTAATAAAGGACTAAATGTTTTTGAGGTGTGAACAAATGCACACACCGACACTGAGTAATTACAATAACACCACCATTTCTGAACTACTGACCCGGAATATTCAAATACAGGGGTCTCAATGTCCATTATGACTCTTTTCTTTTGCTTATCTGCCATATGCTTTAATGTTATAATGTTGTTTCCTCATCACAAACATAGCTGGAGTTGTGCTGTGTTTCATTCACACATTTTTAATACACAAACCCTGCATATTTAACCTGAGGGGCTCTCAGACTCTGTTCCACTTTGTGTTGTCATGTGGTAATATAGGAAGTGCTCCATTGTATTTTTAAATTCATACACCTTCAAGAATTGCTTGAAGGTTTATGACCCTCTTGTTCACCAGGATGAACTCCAACACATGGCGGCTGAGCTGTAGGGCAATGAGCAGGCCCACACCAGCTTGCCGCCGCTCCCTGTAGACTACGCCAGATAAGTGGAGTGTCCAGGCCTCCACAAGCAGTTGGGTTCCAGAGCCCAAACTGTGCGCTGAGGCGAGGCCAACTATATCTAGTCGGTAACACTCAACCTCCCTCACAAGCTCAGCTCCATCACCCCCAGCGAAGTGCCATTCCATGGTCTTCATGTCCGGAGATCCAGTCATCAAGGCCCCTGCCTTCGACTGCTGCTCAGACTGCTCTGCACCAGCCACTCATTGGGTGGTGGGTCCACAGGAGGACGGGCCCATGCCGCTCCTTCAGGTTGTGCTCGGCCGGGTAACGCCAATATGTAACTGGCCCCGGTGTAGAACTCATCATATGGGGCCTCTGAACCGGTCTCAGTCTGACACATGCCCCAGGACCTGTTTGCCATGACTGACCCTACCGGGGCCATGAGTACCCGGCCTTCTTGGAGTCTGTAGGAGGGGTACTAGACAGAGCACCAGCCTCTGTGACTCTGTTGTTCTACTGGGGGACATCAACGCACACATGGGCAATGACAGTGTCACCTGGATTGAGGTGATCAGGAGGAACAGCTTCCCTGATCTGAACCTGACGGTGTTCTGGTATTGGAGTTCTGTCACAGTTTGTCCGTAACAAACACTATGTTCAAGCACAAGGGTGTCCATCTAGGCTGAAGGTCGATGATTGTCGTCGTGTCATCTGACCTCCGGCCATGTGTCTTCGACACTCAGGTGAAGAGAGGGATTGAGCTGTCAACTGATCATCACCTGGTTGTGAGTTCGATCCGCTGGTGGAGGAAGAAGCTGGAAGGAGAACTTCAGCTCACAACTCTGGGAGAGCTTCTCCCAGATCTTGTGGGAGGCTGGGGACATGGAGTCTGAGTGGGCTTTGTCCTCAGCCCCTATTGTTGATGCGGCCGCTCATAGCTGTGATCAGAAGGTCTGTGGTGCTTGTCACGGCGACAATCCCCAAACCTGGTGGTGGACACTGGAATACTACCAGGCCTTGTTGGTTCATGAAACTCCTTAGGCAACCAAGTATGCTGTAGCCCGTGCAGCTGCAGAGGCAAAAACTTGCGGCTGGGAGGAGTTCGCAAAGGCCATGGAGGAGGACTATTGGTTCTCCTCAAAGAAATTCTGTCAACCTGTCCAGCGCCTCAGAAGGAGGAAGCAGTGCTTCACCAACACTGTTTACAGTGTGGGGGGAGAGCTGTTGACCTGACTGAGGATGTTGTCGGAAGTGGAAGGAGTACTTTGAGGATCTCCTCAATCACACCATCATGTGTTCTGAAGAGGAAGCAGTGGCTAGAGACTCGAAGGTGGATTCGTCCATCACCCTTGCTGAAGTCACTGAGGTGGTTGGTAAGCTCCTCAGTAAGAAGGCTTCGGGGGTAGATGAGATCCATCCTGAGTATTGTAAGTCTCTGGATGTTGTGGGGCTGTCTTGGCTGACACACCTCTGCACTGGCAGACTGGGGTGGTGGTCTCTCTGTTTAAGAAGGGGGAATGGTGTGTTCTAAATACAGTGTGGTTTTCATCCCAGCCCTGGAACACTGGACCAGCTCTACAAACTCCATCGGGTGCTTGAGGGTTTGTGGGATTTGCCCAACCAGTCCACATGCGTTTTGTGGATCTGGAGAAGGCATTCGACTGTGTCCCTCGTGGTGTCCTTTGGGGAGTGCTCTGAGAGTATAGGGTTCGGGGCCCTTTGCTAAGGGCTGTCTGGTCGCATAGGAGCTGTGTTCATTACCAGCAGAAAGTCAGATAAGTTCTCAGTGCATGTTGGACTCCACCAGGGCTGCCCTTTGTCACTGGTTCTGTTCATTGTATTTATGGACAGAATTTCTAGGCTCAGTCAGGGGCAGAAGGGGGTATGGTTAGGGGACACAACATATCTGCTGTTTGCAGATGATGTTGTCCTGTTGGCTTCATCAAACTAGGACCTACAACATGCACTGGGACGGTTTGCAGCTGAGTGTGAATGTGCTGGGATGAAGATCAGCTCCTCCAAATCCAAGGCCATGGTTCTCAACCGGAAAAAGGTGGCTTGCCCTCACCAAGTGGGCAGAGAGTCCGTGCTTCAAGTGGAGGAGGTATCTTAGGGTCTTGTTCACGAGGGAGGGGAGGATGGAGCGTGAAGTTGACTGGCGGATTAGTGCAGTGTCGGCAGTGATGCGGTCATTGTATCGAACCGCTGTGAGGAAAGGCAAAGCTCTCAATTTATTAGCAAAGCTCTCAATTTACCAGTCAATCTATGTTCCTCCCCTCACAGGAGCTTTAGGTAATGACCAAAAGGACAAGATCACAGTTACAAGAGGCCAAATTGATTTTACTCCGCAGTGTGGTGGGATACTCCCTTAGAGATGAGAATGAGGAGCTTGAAGTAGAGCTGCTGCTCCACCATGTCAGAGGAGGCTTGAGCATCTGTCTGTCTCTCGGCTGACATGGGAATGCCTTGAGGTCCCCCTGGAGGAGCTGGACGAAGTGTCTGGGGTGAAGGAAGTCTTGGAATTCTTGCTTAGACTGCTGCCCCTCCGACCCAGCCCCGGATAAGCAGAAGAAAATGGAAGGACAGATGGAGGGATGGACTACTGCTTCATAACATCACAAGCTGGAACAAAGCATTTTGAGCTTTGAAGGTGTAGACCAGGGGTGCCCACACTTTTTCAGCATGTGAGCTACTTACAAAATGACAAAGTCATAAAGATCTACCTAATACAAAGCCAAGCAAACTGCACTGAAACACTCTGTGCTCCTTTTTTGGACCGTCACCCACAGTTTGAGAACTCCTTCTTTAAGAGAGCTTCCTCTGGCACTTTACACAAAACTGTGAAAAAAGTGAAGGAAGCAGGTAAGATTTTTAAACCTGTTTGTTAAAGTTCCAAACTGGAGTTGCATTCTTTTCTGGTTTTGCAGTGATATTTACCAGCCTCTGCACATTAACCAAACCAAATGCACATCGTGACAAACACAGATGCATTTGTGCACTTTTGTTAGACAAACTTCAGCCAAATGTGGCAGTAGGTCTGTTCTGTAGATCTGCTCTGTGCTGTAGACCTGTTTTGTGCCAACACTGCAAACACAAATTTAGACTCATTTTTCCTTCACGTTTCGTCTTGCTCTTCTCATCAGGAAGGAGCGAGAGCGTGAAAAGGTGAGGGGCGGCATGCTGACGTGAGGCAGATGGACAGGTAGGAGGTTTAGGAAGTTTAACCTGCCCTGTGATGCACGCTGGTACATGAGGGCACACGTTGTCGCAGATGAGCCGTGCATAGGGAGCGTGTGTATTTGTGATGTGCCGTAGAGTCTCTGCGGGTTTCAAATGAGCGCACAGGCTGCACTGAGACGCCCCACACGCTCCTGCACCCTGGTACAAGTTTATTGCCAACAGCAGCGGCCGTAATGAAATATGATCGCACTTGTTGAGTGTCAGACCTTGAGTGAGAGACAAGACCGAGTCCAAACGCGAGTCCGAGACGAGACACGGCGATCTACCCACACGATCTTGGCGATTGACTGGTAGATCGCGATCGACGTATTGAGCACCCCTGGTGTAGACAGACTAATAATAAATGATTATTCAAAAACAACTCCTGGTATGTTTTTGAGGACAACATTATAACGTGTAATGTTTATATATTGCGTAAAATATAAGACCTTTAAACAGTATCTTAAGGACGATCATTAGGAGCCTATTGATTGTACTACTGTAGAATCTATTGTTGTGGTTTTAAATGAACAACCGCCCCATAAAGGCTACATTACAACAGATGTAATTTAAAAATCTGACAAATAAATTTCCTCAAAATAATTATTTGTTAAAAAAGTAAAAACATACAAAAGTAAACCAAGAAACAAAATATGTATTATGAATAATCCCATCTTTTCTTATGGCATTGTATCTTCATATAAAACAACTGTACGATACTTTGAACTATGGATGGTTTCAAATTCTAGGATCATAGATGATGATAGCATTGTTTCTTCTGACTTTTTTTTTTTAGTTCATCTTTGTTATAGATCCCACCCCTTGGTTCCATGGAGATAGACAAGTTCAGTACCTTACTGTGGAACATTCTAGAAAAAGGAATAACATCTCCATGGGGACAAGTAGTTAGTATGCAAGTTTTGTTATTTATATTACGGTGAAAAATGTCAACTAGTTCTGATATAATTCAAAAACTATAATTCAGTAATAGTCAAGTAATTTGTCAAGAAGTCTATGGAATTTTCAAAGGTGTATCTAATTTAAGCATGGTTTGTTTTTTGGAGTATCAATTTTTCTGATAACCCCAGGCAGAATAAGAGTGCAATGTATCTTACATTGATGAGGAAGGTCTTGGAGTTGAGCAGGTTGGAGAACTGGTTGAGAGCCTGTGTGACTGTGGCTCTTCTGGACTCAGGGATGTCTAGTTTCCCTGTGATCATTACATCATTGGCCCCATCCTTGGATGGCAGAAAGAACACTCGGTCTGTGTAGGTCTTATAATCCAGGAATGGGATGCGGCCCTCACTCAAGTCATTGGTGTGGTCCTCCATCTCAATCATCAAATCTGCACAGACAACACAAAATACAAAATTAACTATTTAACTTCAATGCTTCCTGTTATATGCAACATTTTGAAAACCTTTCCCCATTCAAAAGATATAATACTTATTTAAAAATTGGACTTTGCTATGGCAACAGTTCTAATTTGATATCAATCTGAAACCCAGGCAGGATTGGGCAAGGGGGATGAGCCTCTTTACCTTATTTATGGCAGTACACCTTCCTATGGAATATACAAAATCAAACCTAATGATTTCTAAAGGACCTCATACCTCACCAAAAACAGAAATCTAACAGTACTAATTTTAGTTACCCCCAACTGGATTAAATGGCATTAGCTAAAAGAATGTTGTGAGGTCAACTGAAACCCAGCAGCATCTATAATAATTTTCTTTTGCCTCTTCCTTACAGCATGTTGTAAAACCAGTAATGTGTGAATGCATTTGCCTTTTCTATAGATCATTTTAATCAGGATTCCCAAAGTTTTCCAAATAAGAGTGTATACATGCAGTAGCCATGTGAAACACGTACCTTTTTGTCTAAAATGAAACTGAAGTAACAAAGGGTTTGTGAAAGCTACAAATGAGAAGAGAGACTGTCACCTTGGGAATCATTCCTTCTCTGTGTCATAAGCTGTAGGTTTACAGTCAGGAGTGACATGTGTGCATTTTTAAATACATGGAAGTAAGTCAGCTGTGGGTGGCAGTCGAAAGCAGAATACAAGGGCACCCAAATATTCATGAATATAACTCTGAGTACAAACCCCCCCCAAAAAAACAACAAACAAACAAACAAACAAACAAAAAAAGGCTGCATTAAAGTGAAATTTGACATTAATTGACTTGTACTGCGTCTGCTGTAGTATTTGTTCTCTCGTTCATTCATAACAGCTCTTTAATATCAAATCTACATGACAGCAGATCCAAGGTAGAAATGTGTCCCCATTAACTCCACAGCACTTTCCCATTTGTGGTGTTCATCTGTCTCCATCTCCATTTCACAAGAGGCACACAGGAGTGCGTCTATGGCTTTAAATAACACCGTGTCTGTGAAAGATTGTTTTCTATTACAGCACCTGCCAAACGCCACATAATGATGATGGTGTGACAGTAGGAGGGGATTTATTCGACTCACACAAATGTAATCGTGGCTATAAAAACACTTGATTAGGCCTGAGATGAGCAGAAACATGGATCTGTAGAGGCAATGCGCATTGGACAGCTCTAATATTGGTACTAGCGATACTAGAGAGGTACATTTGCATGCCTCTATGTCGGTTTTAAATATACATTTCGGTTATCGGCTACAGCAACAAGAACACTGGATATTGGTATAATTAAAAAAAAGTATTTTCCAAACACAGAAACACAGTTTGTGTTTGGGATATACTATTTTGTGGGCTCCTGGTGGAAGGATGGTGCTTGGGCCTCATCTCTCCCCTGGGTCCTGTGGCCGTTCCTGGTGACAGTGGAAGGCTCTCTGCTCCTGCTGTAGACGGTTCCTCTGATGGTGCTTTCTAGGGCCCGACCGATATGGATTTTGTTGTGGCCGATATGATACCGATAAAATGGGAGTTGGAGCTGCCAATATAATTGCCGACAGTAGGTCGGACTAATGGCATTTTTGCATCACATTCTAGCTACTAATGATGAGTAATCCAGTTCTTTTTAGAGAACCGGCTCTTTTGGCTCAGCTCACTAAAAGCAGCTGGCTCTTTCAGCTCCCAAGCGGCTCTTCAGGTTGTTTTGTTGCAAGCAGGACTAAACCAGAACTGAACCACAACTGAACCAGGTCTAAAGCAGGTCTAAAGCAGGTCTAAAGCAGGTCTAAAGCAGGTCTAAAGCAGGACTGAACCAGGACTAAAAAAGGACTAAACCAGGACTAAAACAGATCTAAAACATGAAAATCTAAAACAGATCTAAACATCTAAAACAACCAGAACTGAACCAGGACTGAGTATTTATTTTATGCTGAACTACAGTCAAACATGCAAATTTTTTCTCTCCTATGCAAACTTTTCGTTTCGTATTCAGCCGCTGCCGCTGTCAAACTACCACGAATCTGCACGCGATGTGAAGAGAAAAAAAGTGAGTAAGAGAAAACACTGCTCCCAATAAGGAGCAGGCTCCCATCATTTGCTTCAAAGAGCCGGCTCTAAGAGCCGCTTCGTTCGCGACCGACCCATCACTACTAGCTAGTAAAGAAACTACCACTATTATCCTTTAGCCGTAAATGCGTGCGCGCCGCGGTCATTAATTATATGTGTAAATGTCATCATTCACACGTCTATTCACAGCTCATTTACATATCAATGCAGCTCCAGTCACAAATATACGGCCAATATAGTCACTTTACAATAGACCAATAGAAAACAGCCTGTTTATGTGCGGGAGCTACAGCAGCTAATCACTAACCAATGAAAAAGAACTAAAAGTAACTTCAAAATCGACATATTTCCAAAACTCAGCGCTCACACAGGCTCCTCCTCACAAGTCTGCACTAATAAATGTCCTTTTAATCCAGACTCAAACCGATTGTCCATAAAAAGAAAATAATCTCAGTGTTTGAATCTATGTCTGCGGGTGTAAACAAACACACGTGAGTGAAGCGACTCTGGGGGTGTGTTCAGGGACAGTACGGACACACATATACACACAAATGACTCCGCAGATAAATACTAATGCGGAGCCACATATTAGGATATTTATCTGTCTGTAAATTGGATTAAATGAACAGAATGTAGAGAGTCTAAGCTTTATAACGACGTATAACATGCCCACAAAAAAAACGGCCCATATCAAGCAAACAGGTGCCCATATCGGCCAATAATATCGGCCAACCAATGTATTGGTCGGCCTCTACTGCTTTCTCTTTGCCTGTTTTCAGCCTCACATTTTCTATGTGTAGTTTTATGTATTTTAGCATGTTAGCATGTGTGTGTGTGTGTGTGTGTGTGTGTGTGTGTGTGCGCGCATGTGTGTGCATGTGTATGCATGTGTGTGCATGGGGTCGGGCAGCTGTGGGGGCTGGGTGGATGGGTGGAAGAAAATGTGGGATTGTTTTTAATCACTGTAAAGCACTTTGCATTACATTTTTGTATGAAAAGAGCTTTATAAATAAAGTTTAACTTATTCATTGATTGACAAACATTTTAAGACCAAAATTACATTTTCTAATGATTTGTAGTGGTCTAAAGTTATTCCTCACTTACCTTATGCATTCAGAGCATCCTAATTATCCACCGCAATGAATTTATAAGTACTTTACAGAACTCTCTGGTCTCTGAGAGATCTGAAAAGTACTTATAAACTCATTATAGTGAACAGACTTTTTCTGTAACAGTAAAGCTCCTAACACACTTCCTTTCTCATTGTACAGTTAAATAATACTTCATTAGATGCAAACAGTGGACATATTTACAGGTTCAGGACCTTTAAATAAATGAATTACATGAAACATATAGTCATGTAATGGACTGCAGTAGACACATAAATATGGATATTGTTATTGTACTCCACATGTGACCCTCCTGTACAAACCTGTGAACTCTTTCTTGCAGCGGTCTCGTACGCTCTCCTCCAGGTTCTCCAGCTGGTGTTTGACTTTCTCGTATTCACGTTCTGCCTGCTGGCTCTTCCTCCTGCAACACAACATTTAATACACATTTCAAAATATAGTTGAAATAATTTTATAGAAATATGTCCTAGTTTTCTCTAGTTTAATCCATGTATCATTCGTTCATTTGTTTTTCAAAATAAAACCAAAAATACGAAAATAAAAAAACAACAGTTTTCTGGTCCCGGACCAGGTTCAGTCTGTATGCGGCGCAAGAGTCTAGCATCGCAGTCACAGAAGTCATGAAAAAGGGAAACGGCTAGTTTGACCATTTAAAAAAATAATTTTCTTCCTGGTCAGACATGGACAGCAGATATGACATAAGTACAGATAATTTCAGTCAGCTATTTTGTATATTTCCTCAGTCGTTGAGGTAGGATCCAACAACAACAGAAAAATTCTATTCTGTAACTAGACAAAAGTTTTAGAGTGAAGACGTTTAGATGTTTCGCACTTTATCCAAGCTGCTTCTTCAGTTCTGGTCAGATTAACTGGAACAAGTAGTTTCAGAGTAGTGTCAGTGTAGTTAACTCCTCCCTTTGGCACATATAAGTGTCCACCAGCATCTGACCAGAAATGAAGAAGCAGCTTGGATGGGCCGTGAAGCGTCTTCACTCAAAAAACTGTAAAGCTGACAGAATAGAATATTCCTTTAGCTTCATTCAGATAGAAATGAAGCTAGAGAGTTATCATGACAATTACAATGGTCATAGTAAGATGACACAAATTCTCATTGAAAGTGTGTAAAAGCAGAGTCCAAATGATGTGGTAAACTCTGTCTCTGTTAGGACCTCATTTCACTGAATTCTGAAAAGTAAAATTCACCATAAAAGTAAGTTTGCATGTTAAAGATCCTATATTACGCAAAATAGACTCTTGTGAGCTTTAAGACATGATACAATGTTGTGTTTCTCTGAAAAACATACCTGGAGTTGTGTTATAATTCACATAAATTTGAGTAATCCTTTATTATAACTGTCTACATCTCCAAAGCTCAAAATGCTCTGTTCCACCTTGTGATGTCATGAAGCGGTTGTTTTCAACTTAACAGTTCCTTTTCACCTTTAGTTCAGTAGAGATTGACAATTCCAGGCCTGAATCCAATCTAAATTCTAATGAAGGTGTGAGGAGTTGAACAACACAGTGCAGCACTTCCTGTATTACTGCATGACATCATAAGGTGGAACAGTGTTTTTAGTATAAGGGAAGAACTCAGCCTAAATATGCACAGTTTGTGTGTTAAAAATGTGTGAATGAAACAAAACACAACTCCAGGTCTGTTGGTGATGAGGAAACATAATAGATCAAAAAATTTTGTAATATGAGTTCTTTAACACACATGTGCGACCAGAAAAAATCTGTCTTTTTATTTTGCTTCAGATAATATAAATTGTGTTTTTATTGAAAAAAAATCAATATTTTTGAGCATACAGGTATGAAAATTTGGCAAAAATACATTTAAGTCTGTAGTTTCTCCTGCTCTCTTGCGCATAACAATATATCTTCATAGTTTGCTTGCAATCATACAAATTATGTTCTATCAAAATGCTGTTTATCTCCCATACATTTCTCGTCTTATTAAAATATTGCTTTTAGTATTCAACAGAACTCTCATTGATGAAAAACATTTTGCTGCTCCTGAAAATGTATGAACCAAGGCAAAGTCAAAGGAATACATTTAAACCAGTGAAAAAGCCCATTTGTTTTGGTTCAAATTGGTGAGATTGGTATACACGGCTGCGCAGGGTCGCTCCTTCCATCTTCAAAATGGAGCTGGAATAAAATATTTTTCCTTCGCTCTCAGTGACAACCAAATAAATCCTCTGTCCAATTTATTTTCTGGCATTTATTTTGGTTAGGGATGAAATGGACCCACAGTAACTCGAATTGGGAATTCATAGTACACTAAAATAGATTGTAAGTCCATTTGAGAATTGAACCCACAACTGACAATTGGTTTTATTTATCAAGTGAACCAGATCTATCTTGTTTCCCACATGTAACTCCTTCTAAATCGGAGGCTTTCACACGTACAAAATGAGCTGCAAAAGAGAAGTGAGAATACAGGTTCATTCAGAGGGTTTGGACTGTTGATGAAGACAACATATACAGGTATTCTAATAGAGGCTGTGAGAGCATTATAGTATTTATTATTTATAGACAGTATTTCAATATTCACCAACAAAAATTGTTTCCTAGAAATGAAAGAGATGTAGATTGCAAAACCAAAGTGTGATTTTACTCAAATGTGAACATTAGAGTTGTTGTGTCCTTGGGCAAGACACTAC
>NW_026571152.1:290815-305658 GCF_026225935.1 Boleophthalmus pectinirostris
TCACTCCCCTCTCAAACCAATTCTATTCTCTGGCTAAAATCTGTACCTCACTGTCCTCAAATGAGTGGCCTGTGGCTTTGATTTTGTTGAAGGCCTATTTTGGATCTCCACAAACAGAGAGGGCTTTCTGCACATGTTGTTCTTCTTTCTACTTTACCTCTGTGTTTGTAGGCACCACTTGAGCCCTGTGTTGTAGTCTCTGAATAACTCCAAGTTTGTGCTGCAGTGGGTGGTGAGAATCAAAAAGCAGGTACTGGTCCGTGTATGTGGGCTTCCTGAAGACCTCAACCTGGAGTTTCTGGTTTTCTCCTATCATTACTGTACAATCTAAGAAAGCCAATGTGTTGTCCTTGGCATCTTCACAAGTGAATTTGATGTCAGGATCTACAACATTAATATGTGCAGTAAATGGTTCCAAATCTTGAATTTTGATTTTATATCCAAAATGGGCCTTCAACAAAACCAAGAGAACTGAAAAAAAACTGGACAACAGAGAATCAGAACCCAGGAGAAAGGGGGTAACTATTCTGTACATGGCTGGTGTTTCTGAAAAACTGCTGAGGATATTGAGACAACATGAGGTCCCGGTCTATTTCAAACCTACAAACACTTTAAAACAGAGACTGGTCCACCCAAAAGACAAAACACAGAGCCACAAACAAAGCAATGTGCTCTACTCCATTCAGTGCAGTGAAGACTGCAGTGAACGCTACATTAGAGAAAAACTAAACAGCTACTTCACAAGAGGATGAACCAACACAGACGAGAGAACAGCAGTGGACCTCAGTGAGGACAGTGAGGTACAGATTTTAGACAGAAAGAAAAATTGAGAGGGGATTGAAAGAAACCATTTTTGTTAAGAAAGAGAATCCTTCTCTAAACAGAAACAGAGGCCTCAGACACCATCTATCTCCTATTTACAACTCCATCTTCAAACCTAATTCAAAACAAACAAAAAGAGAACAACAGGTGTAGTCAGGTCAGGTCCAGAGGTGTGGAAGCTCCATTATGGCCATGAATTGTTCTGCTAAATAGACCCCACACCCTGCACAGGTCAATAGGCCAAACTAACTAACAGAAACTGTAAACAAGTGTGTGTGTTAGTTTCAGTTAGTTAGCTCCTCCCTGCAGATATAAAAGGAAGTGTCCACCAGCGTCTGACCAGAAGTGAAGAAGCAGCTTGGATGAGCTGCGAAACATCTTCAACCAAACTAACTTTTGTCCAGTCGACAAACTGAATTTTCTCCTCTCTATTTTTGAGCAATTAAAAAACCTGAAGTGAAATCAGTTTTAGATGTATCTGAATTTGCAAATAAACCAGCACTAAATTAAGTTTAAACTGGGACAAAACCAGGACTAGTTTTAGTCTCAACGAAACGCAAACACAACAGAACTCTTTTGGATGGAATTACAAAGAGTACAGTGTGAAATATTGCTTCTTAATCATATAGAGGGCCGTAACATTTTTCCAGTTAATTGAGCATTTAGAATATGGATATTATAAACCATTTACAACAATAGGCTTTCTGCAGCCCCCAAGAGCCTCACAAATAAATAGACTCTGATTAAATATAATTAAAGTTGGTGGATATGAGGAAAAACAGAGTCCAGAGAGCTGCAGCCTCCAGGTCTGAACCAGCCAACCATGGACTTCTTCTGTTAGTTTAGTTTTTCTGTTTATGCATTTTGTCCTAACAATAGTAGTAATGAAGCTCTAATATAATGTGAAAGTGTTATTGTTAAGTTAAAAATATTTAGCATCACTATAATAACTACATCTTAATTAACCTTAAAAGCCCTTGCACTAATTTTTTCCCCTATGTATTTGAGCAAAAATATGTTTGGTCCCAGCACAGATACAGTCCCTGACAAAAGTCTTGTCGCTTATCCATTTTGTAGAAACAAAAGCTTATAACCTGACTTTAAATTAATCCATTGGTTTTAGAAATGTCTCATATGAAAGCTAAAACCCTCCCAAATTATGCTCAATATACTAAAATAAATTTGCTTCACTGAAGAAAGATTGATCATTTAATGAACACAGAAAGGTGAGATTTTGGCAAGACAAAAGTCTTGTGGCCTTGTCATATGATGCACCCAATCCTAGATTACAGCCTCACCTGTGATCAGTTACTGATCAATCAATTAGTGGGTGTGTATAAAAAGAACCCCAGCACACCAGACCTTCACATCAACTGCAACTTGACCTCTGACAACATGTCTAAGATCCACCCTGAGACCAAAGTGTTAATTATCAAGAGGCTGAAGACTAGATCCACTGCTGAGGTGGTGACACCTTCAATGTGTCTCAGCGTCAAGTACAAAGAATAAGAAAAAGATCTGAAATGACTGGAGATGTTTTTGACAAGCCCAGGTCCGGCAGACCCCGCAAGACAACTGCTCGGGAGGACCGTTTGTTGATTCGAAAATCCAAGGCCAGCCCCTTTTCCACTGCAGCAGAGCTCCACCAGGCCTGGTCACCTCAAGTCCCTGTGTCAACCACAACAGTTTGTAGAATTCTGTCTCAAAATGGCCTCCATGATTGAATCAGTGCACAGAAACCAGCACTAAACAAAAGGCAATTAAAAAAATTGTGTGGCATTTGCCAAGGCCCACAGCCTGCTAAAAGGATGGACACTGGAAAAGTGGCAGAAGGTGGATTTCTCAGATGAATCCTCGGTTGAATTACATCACAGCCGCCGTAAATATTTCAGGAGACCTACTGGAGCCCGCATGGATCCAAGATTCACCCAGAAAACAGTTAAGTTTGGTGGCGGAAAAATCCTGGTCTGGGGTTACATCCAGTATGGGGCTGTGCGAGACATTTGCAGGGTGGAAGGCAAATATCAATATTCTAAAATATCAAGAAGTATTAGCTCCTCTTACATTCCCAACCATAAAAGGGGTCAAATTTTGCAGCAGGATGGTGCTCCATCACATACTTGTATCTCTACATCAAAGTTTCTCAAGGTGAAGAAGATCAAGGTGCTCCAGGACTGGCCAGCCCAGTCACCAGACATGAACATCATTGAGCATGTCTGGGGTAGAATGAAAGAGGAAGCATGGAAGGCAAAACCAAAGAATCTTGATGAACTCTGGGAGGTATGTAAGACGCTTTCTTTGCTATTCCTGATGACTTCATCAACAAACTGTATGAATCATTGTTGAACCGCATGGATGCGTCCTTCAAGCTCATGGAGTCATACAAGATATTAAATATGGATCTCACAGCACCACTACTTTCTGTAGGTGACAAAACTTTTGTCTTGCCAAAATATGACATTTCTGTGTTCATTAAATGATCAATCTTTCTTCAGTGAAGCAAATTTATTTTAGTATATTGAGCATAATTTGGGAGGGTTTTAGCTTTCATATGAGACATTTCTAAAACCAATGGATTAATTTAAAGTCAGGTTATAAGCTTTTGTTTCTACAAAATGGATAAGCGACAAGACTTTTGTCAGGGACTGTATAGTGCACAAGCAGCTCTTGTGCACTCTATCTATTTTATTGTCCAATAACCAGGAATTGTGCATTGTTGCATGCTAGCTGTTGTTAGCTTTACCATGGTAGCTTTACCACTGCAAACCCTTTAACTGGAACTAGTTGTGTTTTTCACATTTATAAGATAGCAAAAATTAGCCTTTGATAAAACCAAGCCCTAAAACCTCATTTGTGTCATTTGTTTGTCCCAATATATAAACATTTAATGTCACACTGAGGACATTCCAGGCATGGCAATAACATTTCTTTATGGACAAGCAGGTGGACAATCCCCTCCCCAAAAAGTGCACCTTTAACAGTGCACTTACCTCCTCATAAACATATCCAGGGTTGTGTTTTGTTTCATTCACATGTTTGAGTAAACTTTTATTATTATTCTGTCTTCATCTCCAAAGCTCAAAATGCTCTCTTCCACCTTGTGATGTCATTAAGTGGTAGTTTTCTAGTTTACCAATACCTGTGTTTGGAGTTTAAAAACAAAGTAAAGAACTTCCTGTATCACCACATGACATCACAAGGTGGAACAAAAGGTTTTCCGTTTGACAGAAGAACTCAGCCTAAATATACAGGGTTTGTGTGTTAAACATGTGTGAATGAAACAAAACACAACTCCATGTCTGTCTGTGATGAAGAAACAATATTAGAACAAAGATCACAAAATAGCGTATCGGCCCTTTAAGTACAATTAGTGACCACTCCCCACACCTCTGGCTTATTATGACTGTATAATTGAACTATTTTGACAAACTAACTCCCCTCAGTGTAACTCCTCCTCACCAGCAGTTCAAGCAGCTCTGGCCTGGTGTCTCGTCTTTGGCGTCTGGACCTGGAGCGGGGAGGGGTGGAAGGAGCATCCAAGAACAGTTTATCATCCTGGAGAGTGTTGACCGTACAGCGCACCTCCCCCACAAACGCCTGGGCCTCGTGAGCCGTCATCGCCCGGGAGAAACCACGGCCCTGTGGGAAAGAACATGTGGAGATCAGATTTAGTCTTCATTTATTATAAAGATGGACAGCACAAACAAACAGAGATCAAAATCATTATTTGAGTTTGATAACTGGACCTGCAAAAAAAACTGCCTATGCAAAAATCTTGTTCTACCTGTAGTTAATAGTTGACAAAAAACACGTTATGTAACTTTTCTGGTGGAGGGTCTGTCAAATACTTTTCTCCACAGAGATGTTATTGCTTTGTCTGGAATGTTTCACAGTATAGCATTAAACCTTTCTATCTACATGGAGACCAAACCAGACCAAGTTACTGGGCAGATCTGTGGAAAGGCGACCCCGCTCACAGTCAGAATACCTGTTTTTCTAGGTATGTTTGAGTTCTAAAACTACCTGTAACTGAATAAACGTAAGGTAGAGCTGTTTGATATCGTACTGTAGAACAGATGTGTCAAACTCAGGCCCGGGGGCCAAATTTGGCCCGTAAGATGATATCAAATATGTATTAGAGCTGGCCCACCAGCTACAGATAGGCTATAGAGACATTATTTATTTAAAATGTTGTTAATATTTTATATTCTGCTTGTTCTGGATTCAATGTTTAAGCAAAACTATTATTAAACATTTATTTTAATAAGAAAATGTTCAACATTACATATTTCAAAAGAAGAGAAAACATGCAGATGTTGTTGACATTTTTCAATAAATATTTAGTTTGGCCCACGACTCCCAGTTTTTAATTTCAGCCCTCTGTGTATTTGAGTTTGACACCCCTGCTGTAGAACATTCAAAGCAGAGCAGTGAAGTATCTATAGAAACAAGAAGGTGATGTATAGTATTAGTATTTGATTTTGGATACTTTTGACAACCTTTGTGAAAAGCTCTACAAACATTCTGAAATGCAAGATGTTCCTGTATTTGTTCATATTTCAGTCTGAAATGTGAATGCTCTTGGAGTTGTGTACAGTGTGCTGAGCAGGATCCTACTTTTTAAACATGTATTTCAAAATTGCAATTAGAGTTTTCTTCCAAAATCATGCAGTCCTAATTTATGATAAAAAAAGGCAAAACCCAGACTGAGTTTTAAAAGTAGAAGTTGCCAGATACATTTATTACTCCCTGAGATTGTAAACAGAACTGAAAAAAGAACTTTCCACGTGAGGCCATTTCTAATAAACCAAAACTAACACACATCTGGTCTACGGTTCAAATAAAATCACAAATTTGGGACTGAATATGAAGCTAAGACAGGACTAGACCAGAAAGAAAATAGGACTATAATAGGACTAGAATAGGACTAAACCAAGACTAAACCAGGACTAAACCAGGAAGAGAACAGGACTAGAACAGGACTGAACTAGGACTAGACCAGGATGAGAACAGAACTAGACCAACACTAAACCAGGACTAGGCAAGTACTAGACCAGGACTAGACCAGGACTGAACCAGGACTAAACCAGGACGAGAACTGGACTAGAACAGGACTAAATCTGGACTAAACCAGGTCTAAACTAGGACGAGAACTGAATTAGAACAGGACTAGATCAGGACTAGATCAGGGGCCTCATTTATAAAGCTTGCTTACGCAAAAATCCGTGCGTGCGCGCTTCCTACGCCAACCGCGGTATTTATAAAACTCGCCTAAGGTCCCGAGTTGGCGTAGAGTTAAGCAAAGAGCCTTTGCTTAACTCTACGCCAACTCGGGACCTCCTGTAAGTTCTACGCAAAGTCTGGAGACACGGGGAAAAAGCGACACTCGTGGAGAGAACTCTGTTCACTTCTGCCTCTCTCCACGAGTGTCGCTTTTTCCCCGTGTCTCCAGACTTTGCGTAGAACTTACAGGAGGTCCCGAGTTGGCGTAGAGTTAAGCAAAGAGCCACGCCTTCGGCGAGTTTTATAAATACCGCGGTTGGCGTAGGAAGCGCGCACGCACGGATTTTTGCGTAAGAAAGCTTTATAAATGAGGCCCCAGGACTAGACCAGGACTAGAAACAGGACTAAATCTGGACTAGACCAGGACTAGAACACGATTAGAACAGGACCAAGACCAAAATCTACATCAGGACTAAACTAAAAAAGTGGAAAGTAGGACAAACTGTAGTGGCTATACTGGATTGATCCCGTCAGATCTCAGAAGCTCAGCAGGGTCAGGCCTGGTTAGGACTTGGATGGGAGACCACTGGGAAAAATTAGGTGCCACAGGGGGGCGCCAGTTGTAAAAAACTGTTGTTGTGTCCTTAGGCAAGTCACTTCACCCTCATTGCCTAGTATGAAAGTGGTGTGTGTGCGTGAGTGTTGGTGGTGGTCGGAGGGGCCAATGGCGCAGATTAGCAGCCTCGCTTCCATCAGTCTGCCCCAGGGCAGCTGTGGCTACAATAGTAGTTTACCACCACCGGGTATGGAGTGAATGAATAATGCTCTGTAAAGCGTCTTTGAGTGTCCAGAACAGTGTTATATAAAAACTGATGCATTATTATGATTATTACAAAACCCACTTGAAGAAGCCAATGTACAACTTATGTCCCAGCACCACACTTTGAGAATCAGAACCAAATCAAGACCTCAAAGATCCTGCAAATATTTGAAAATTTGAACATTTTGAGATTTTTAAAAGTTTGATTTCAGAGTTTATTTACATGACTGATACGTATTAAATTAAATGATTAAATGAAAGATGAACCAGTTTTTGTATAAAACTGAAGGTTGTACTCAGAGACCAATTACATTTGATCAGTAGTTTGTGCACAAACAAAGCCCCCACTGAAAACTCAGCAGCCACACATTCTACAAAGTTAATTACAATTGGAAATCTATTAGCAGTCTTTTTTTTTTTTAAAGTACATAAAAAACTATTCAAATCAAAGTCACCTCCAAAGCAGAAACAAAACTGAAGAAATCGTAGCAGCAGACATAAATTACCTACAAATGATCAACCTTTAGAATAAATATTTAAAATTTTCAGTATCACGATTTACTGCTCCTAAATACACTGCTCTACTGCATTAGTAATATACACAACATCTAAACTGACAGTCTAAAACATGTAAACGAGACCTTAGTATTTAGGCACATGCAGTGTACACAATAAGAGCTCCTAATAGACTTGAACCAGGACTGAGCCAGGACTTAAACACCAAAACACATCTAAACCAGGTCTAAATCGGGTCCAGTCCGAGTCTAAACCATTTTTAAACCATTTCTAAACCAGGTCTACACCAAGACTACCCCAGGACTACCCCAGGACCACACCAGGACCACACCAGGACCACACCAGGACTACCCCAGGACCACACCAGGACCACACCAGGACCACACCAGGACTACCCTAGGACTACCCTAGGACTACCCCAGGACCACACTAGGACCACACCAGGACCACACCAGGACTACCTCAGGACTACCCCAGGATCACACCAGGACTACCCTAGGACTACCCTAGGACTACCCCAGGACCACACCAGGACCACACCAGGACCACACCAGGACCACACCAGGACCACACCAGGACCACACCAGGACTGAACAAGGAGTTAAGCAGAAGTAAAAAGGCCTAAACAGGGGGATATTCCACGTAGTGAGCTAAAGTGAAAGCTTGGTTTATTTGGGCAATTCAGGCCTGTCAAAGCCTTAGTTCTGTTCAACCAAAGTGACTAACCAGAGGTCACGCTGAGGTCCTGCAGTAACAAGTACCCAGGCACAAACCAGGTGAGGACCAGACTAACTGTCAAGATTATTTTAGTTCTGTCTTCAAGAGCTTCTAAAGAAACAGTTTAGTCAAAAGTTTCAAAAGCACACATGCATCACACACCTGTGTTAGAACATGTCTATGTTTGATATAGTCTAAAAAGTGACTTTTATAGTCATGTGTCGCTTAAGACTTTTACAGTCCATACACTCCTGCACACGGGACACACGTGTGTGTGGATGCTGCACTATCAAAAAATGCACAAACCATTTAAAAGCCTATGGTGATTATTTCATTCAAATGATGTTGCACATGTGTCTGTTGTGAGGGGCAGTGCAGCTTTTACACACAGACAGACGCTGGTTTGGGGTCTGAGGATGACAGTAGGTTCTGTCTGTTTGCTCCGTCATCATCCAGTTCCATGGCTCAAATCAAACTCTGCAGGTGCACGCTGTGGCTCCAGTGGCTCCTGTCGTTTAATCAAATCATAAAAAACATAAAATTTTTGGCCCATTTTCCCGTGACGTTGCTCCATTGATTCAGGCCTGAATTAGCTTTGGTCAGTTAGCTTATATCTGTCAAGGAATGAGTTAAGGTGGAAATGGACTTAAGGGGGAAATGGAGCTAGTTTCAGCTCAGGATTTCACAATAGGCCTAGACTTGTTAAGCAAGATTGATGGAACATCCTCCAGACTTCTAAACCAGGTCTAAACCAGGTCTAAAGCAGAACCTAGGTTTAACCTAGACTTGACTTGAACATAACCTGGACTTAAACAAAAGTCTAACTCTCCATTGTGTTCTCCCCAGTGTAACACCAAAAACTACAAGATGTGAGTCATTTATTTCCTAGTTAACACTTACAGTAATGTGCTAAAGAGCTTATTTTAAATGTTTCTCTGTGGGAGCCAGAAGTGATTAAAGACACTGGAATTATGCTTTCGCAACTTTCATCGAGTTATTTCGGAATCGCTCCCGACCCACTCACAAGTGGAATACACATTACACAAAAACGCAATGTTCTTAATATATTTTACATATAGAAAAAGCTGAAATTAAATTACAAACAACAACTACTTTCTAATAAATGTCTAGTTTTCCCAAATGCTTCTCCTGGTCTAAGCACATTCACCAACACACAATAGACAAACCTCATTTCAATGCCAATTACTCCAGCATTATTGTGCTATGTGGTAATTCTGTGGCGTGCATATTTATTTATATAGAGACTTGTTTTGTGAAGTAAATAGGGGCCAATTCAAATGCCTGGTTCCAGCCCATTGACCCAGTCATAAGCCAATATATTAAATCCTCTCTATTTGCATACGCTTTGTTTTTCTCCGCTCTTGGTAATGAGCAGCTCAAGTCAACTCGTGTAGAGCGTTTAAACAAGTCCGTGTTCCCCGTTCATTTGAGCTAAACAGGAACTTTCTCTTAAATTAAAAATGTGTTTCATTTAAGAGAAATTTACAAAACTTTGTGATAATTTTAAATGGGGATTATGGAGCAGTAAGTCACAAAATTAAATGTGAGTTTATTATGGGAAGAAACATTATTATTGTACCATTATTTACAATTATTGACCCCATGACCACACAAGGGTGAAATACTCAGCAGTCCTATATTACAGAAAATGAGCTTTTTGTGCGCTTTTAGTCAAAATTTTGAATGTTTCATCAAAAGCATCCCTGGAGTCTACAACTACAACTACAACTACAACTACATCTAAAACTATAACTACAACTATAACTACAACTACATCTAAACCTAAATCTACAACTACATCTAAAACTATAACTACAACTACATCTAAAACTAAAACTATAACTACAACTACATCTAAAACTATAACTACATCTAAAACTACAACTATAACTACAGCTACATCTAAATCTAAAACTACAAGTATAACTACAACTACATCTAAAACTACAACTACAACTACAACTACAAGAAACTGATGCTGAACACCAGTCTCTTGTTATTTTTGCTACTTATTTAGAATGTAATATTACCGTTTATATTTTTGCTCTTTGCTATTAAAATATATTGGGATGTGTGAGCTACTGTGTCCAAGTCATTTCCCATGAGTCTGAGTCTGAGTGTGAGCATGAGTCTGAGTCTGAGAGTGAGCGTAAGTCTGGGTCTGAGCATGAGTCTGGGTCTGAGTCTGAGAGTGAGCGTGGGTCTGAGTCTGAGTCAGAGAGTGAGCGTGGGTCTGAGTCTGAGAGTGAGCGTGGGTCTGAGTCTGAGTCTGAGAGTGAGCGTGGGTCTGAGTCTGAGTCTGAGAGTGAGCGTGGGTCTGAGACTGAGCGTGGGTCTGAGTCTGAGAGTGAGCGTGGGTCTGAGTCTGAGAGTGAGCGTGGGTCTGAGTCTGAGAGTGAGCGGCTCCATTTAAAAAAAAAACTCCATACACCTAGATTATTCACTAGAATAATTTGGATAATTTCAGCCCTGGAATTGCCCATCTCTACTAAAGTAAAAGTAAAAGGTAGCTGTTAACTTGAAAACTACATCACAAGGTGGAGAGAGCATTTTGAGTTTTGGAGATGTAGACAGACTAATAATGGATTACTCACACATGTGAATCAAACAAAACACAACCCCAGGTAGGTTTCTGATGAAGTAACAACATTCTAACATGGCTTAAAGCTCACACGAGTCAATCGTGTATAATATAGGCCCTTTAAACATCATTACAATTGGTCTTGTTCTGGTTAGATGTATTCTAAGATACTCTTGGGGAAAATATAATGTTAACAAATCCTTATACCTATAAAACGTTCTTCCATGTTTTAACCTTCTCCTCTCTGTAGCCTCACAGCTGACCTCAGAGCAGTCCAAATGACAGAATCTGACACAGCAATGGAGTAACATGACTCCCTGAAGTGTATTTTAGCCTCAGACACAAAATACCACATTCTTAAGCCAGAGTTTAATAAGCTGTCTCCGTCTGACCAAGCGGCTCCCGGGGGTGTGAAGGTGGAGGGCTCGTCCTGACACCGGGGCCTGGGTCCTGCTTCTTGTCCAGTGCCTCCGGAGGTGATGGTAATACAGGGAGAGCAGCTGAGAAAACATTTTAGTCTCCACCGTGGCCCCATCAACAACAGCTGGAATAATAAGGGCTCTGATTTAAGGTGGTTTAAATCTAAGTTCGACGAAGACAAATAATCACAGGCTGCAGGGAAATCTACACCGCACTGTGCCTGTGAGTGCGAATCAGATATTTTATTCACGCTGGGTTACAGGTGCTCACAAATTTAAACTGCACTTGGAGTCCAACCAGGAAATGTAGCTGAGGTGACTAACATGGAGCTTTTGATGGAATTTATATTTTAGTACAGCAACTGCACATTTACAAGGGGAGATTTTTGGTATTAATTAATAATAATTAGACCCCAAAATGTCTTATATTTGATTTCATGCACGGTATTTGGGTCACATGTCCTGCTATAGGTGCAGCTATTCATGGGTTTCAGTTGCCTGTTATGTGAATATAATAATTTAAGGACTTTTTTACACATGATAAGTACTCCTCATTCTGAAACCCATGGATAGAATTTAGGTTGTAGGTACGTGATATTTCTTTTTTTTAACTGACTAACTTACACAACATCTTAAAAAAATAGATCTACTTCTATACAATATTTAATTTGGAGTCTGTGCCAGTTGAGGTTTCTAAAAATAATAAGGTAATCTAATCATCCACTTTATGAAACAAAGTGCTAAATTTGAGTAGAACATTTGAGCCCCAAACGAAAGAATTAAACAGCAAGTAAAATGAGCAAAAGCTACATCAGTTTTAATTATATTTTTCAAACAAACTGACCAAACAGAAATTCACATGGCAAAGATGAAGATGGGAACCAAGTGCAAACTAAATTAAAGGGTCTGAAAATGTATTTTTAGAGGTGTCCTGGTAAGTAATGGTTTGCACACATTTAAGGCTTAGTTAAACCTATACTACATATGTTGCAATGCCAATTCATGTTTCAAATATTGAGAAAAGATTTGACGAATGCTCACAAATTTTTAATTGACTTTCGTTCAAATACCAAAATAAAAATAATTGCTATATCTTTGTAGGATGAGACTAAAGATATACACTTGCCTCTAGGCTGAAGGTGAGTGCTTTGTAGTGTTTTTTTGTTTTCAACTGACTGAGTGTAAGTTACACCTGAACTGTCTTGCGATTACTCACTGCATACTGTATTACTACTGTAGTTGCAGGTCTGTGCTCGGTTAGTGCTTTCAGGTAGATTTAAGGCTAAACAAAGCAGTATAGTCATCTTCATAATTTTGTTGCAAGAGTCAAATTGTTCCTGTTTTAGCCTTGGCCCATTAAAGACTAATGTTATGTAAAACCAAAAATCGTTGCAACATTTTCTGCTCACAGTGATTTGGGATTAGAAGCACCAGCGGCACCAGTTTGTTGTAAACACATTAATGACTTTCACTGCCTAAATAGACGAGATAGCGAGATGTGCGAAGCTATCTACAGGAGGCTAATCCAAAGAAATAGAGAAAACTGGCAGACAGGAAAGGCTACTGTGGCTATATTGACAGGGCCTGCCGAAAGCATGGCAGGTAAAACCCTCCAGCTTCCAGTAAAACCGCAGATGTTGAGTGGGGAAATTGCTTGAGAAAAGTTGGAGACAGACTCGACTAACAACAGAGCCACTTCGTCTCTTGAGTTTGGTTCAATCTCGATAAAGTCATTGTGTGCTCGCGGAGAGGAGAGCCAGGAGAAAGTGACAGCGAAAGTAAGTCAGGCAAGTCATATATTGCACTTGAGTCAGAAAAATGTCTGGACGTCCCTGTAAATAAGCTTCACGCCACATTTCCAATGCTATTCGCAATGATGCATCCCAATTATGTACGTATAAACAGACAGTTAAATCTCTCAGTGTCAACATTTGAGCGAAGGGTTTGGTTGCTTTTCCATTACAAACCTCCATAATAGAGAAGTCTTAGCTGTCGTCTTTAAAATTCAGAGAGTGAAGCCTTGAGTATATCTTGTTTTGCATGAATAGTCAAAGTTATTTAGTGTCTCTGGCTTGTAGCATATTTTGAATCAATAACTAAGTGCATTGTATTGAGCCTAAAGAAACCATCATAATACACTTCATTCTTGCTGCTACTCCCACAAGATTAATTTGCAAGTAATTGGATATTTAAAATATATGCACACATTACCTTCTGTTCACAAGAACTGGCCGTCTATCAAATGGGAAACCACTAGCTTCCTCCTGAAGCAGAAGGTTAAAACCTGTCATAGTTTCTGCCAAGCCAACTGTCCCCCTTCTGTATTATCTGGCAGTGATCTGTCCTTGTTTGACCTGTTTACGTGGACTTTTATGAGAACTATCTCGTCAGAAATCTCCAGTAAGATTTTACAACTCTACCAAAACAGGCATAAATCAGATCGCAAAAGCAAGTTCTATTTTGATCATATGTTAATCAAAGAAACACATTACTTTTTCTTTTGTGTGAATCAGGAATGCTTAATAGGATATAAATGATGATATATGTGCATCTCAATAATAATCATAATGATCTGCAATTGGTGGTTTTCAGATTCTATAAAATAATGATGTCATACTGCCAGATGGGGGGCAAGAGCCAGGTGTCCCTGTTAACATGATAACATTGTTCTTTATCATGACATATCCAAAAGGAAAGTGTGTTACAAGTGTTACAATACAAATAATAATTAACCGGCTAACATTATTTTTAGTTATATCTTTGACCAGCTCAATTTTATACATAGAGGCTAAACTAGACAACTTGAAATTTTGTTTTCTGCATAGAGCATTAAACAGTCTTTGTGATTTGCTAACTGTGACCAAAATGCAATTCTGATTTGATAGCAATATATAGTTGAAGATTAATTAAATGCTGTGGATTCCACAGAAAAAAAAACTGTGATCTTTAAACAGATCCCTCCACATCCCCAGTTTTCTTAGAAACCACTCCTCAAACATTCAGCATATTCAACTAAAATATTCCATCCTTAGCATGATTTGCCCCAAACAAAAAATAATAGACATGTTAATTAGTTTTCACCTCCAGCTGAACAAATTCAAATATAGATACAGTGCTGACAGTTGCAGCCTGGAGCTCTTGAGCCGTTTAAGAAGATGTGCCACTGGTTTGGCGCGAGTGTGAATGACAGATTGGTGTAGTGGTGTTAATGGAGCCCCTCTGTGCTGACCTTGGTCTTATCTCAGCGACCTCATGCATGATTGATAAATAAAAATGAAACTCAAGATGTCTTCCAAAGCTGGGGTATCTGATCTCATTATGAGTTAGTTTCTTAGCGGAAAAACGGTAATTGAGCTGGTTGGTTGAATGGGTGTTTAATTTTGCAGCACCTCTGTTGTTTACCTATTATAATAGAAGATGAAAATTTAACACATTTAAATGTGCAATATGTAACTTTTTTGATGGAATGTCTGTCACCTGCTTGTCTCCATGAAGATGTTACTGCAGTGTTTTGAAATTGAATCGAAATGTATTATATTTATTATATGCTATGATGACTATGCCTACTTTGTGGATGGACATGCTGTGTTTTATCTATATTTGTGGTAATGTCTGCAAATAAAGTTGCTAATGGTTACATAAAGTGATTTTGATTTGTATGGCATTAACTGCATCCGTCTCCATAGAGACAAACAGTTGATGCCAATAGGCCAATTTACAGGTC
>NW_026571152.1:316158-333658 GCF_026225935.1 Boleophthalmus pectinirostris
GATAAAACCCTCCGAAATTATGCACAATATACTAAAATAAATTTGCTTCACTGAAGAAAGATTGATCATTTAATGAACACAGAAAGGTGAGATTTTGGCAAGACAAAAGTCTTGTGGCCTTGTCATATGATGCACCCAATCCTAGATTACAGCCTCACCTGTGATCAGTTACTGATCAATCAATTAGTGGGTGTGTATAAAAAGAACCCCAGCACACCAGACCTTCACATCAACTGCAACTTGACCTCTGACAACATGTCTAAGATCCACCCTGAGACCAAAGTGTTAATTATCAAGAGGCTGAAGACTAGATCCACTGCTGAGGTGGTGACACCTTCAATGTGTCTCAGCGTCAAGTACAAAGAATAAGAAAAAGATCTGAAATGACTGGAGATGTTTTTGACAAGCCCAGGTCCGGCAGACCCCGCAAGACAACTGCTCGGGAGGACCGTTTGTTGATTCGAAAATCCAAGGCCAGCCCCTTTTCCACTGCAGCAGAGCTCCACCAGGCCTGGTCACCTCAAGTCCCTGTGTCAACCACAACAGTTTGTAGAATTCTGTCTCAAAATGGCCTCCATGATTGAATCAGTGCACAGAAACCAGCACTAAACAAAAGGCAATTAAAAAATTGTGTGGCATTTGCCAAGGCCCACAGCCTGCTAAAAGGATGGACACTGGAAAAGTGGCAGAAGGTGGATTTCTCAGATGAATCCTCGGTTGAATTACATCACAGCCGCCGTAAATATTTCAGGAGACCTACTGGAGCCCGCATGGATCCAAGATTCACCCAGAAAACAGTTAAGTTTGGTGGCGGAAAAATCCTGGTCTGGGGTTACATCCAGTATGGGGCTGTGCGAGACATTTGCAGGGTGGAAGGCAAATATCAATATTCTAAAATATCAAGAAGTATTAGCTCCTCTTACATTCCCAACCATAAAAGGGGTCAAATTTTGCAGCAGGATGGTGCTCCATCACATACTTGTATCTCTACATCAAAGTTTCTCAAGGTGAAGAAGATCAAGGTGCTCCAGGACTGGCCAGCCCAGTCACCAGACATGAACATCATTGAGCATGTCTGGGGTAGAATGAAAGAGGAAGCATGGAAGGCAAAACCAAAGAATCTTGATGAACTCTGGGAGGTATGTAAGACGCTTTCTTTGCTATTCCTGATGACTTCATCAACAAACTGTATGAATCATTGTTGAACCGCATGGATGCGTCCTTCAAGCTCATGGAGTCATACAAGATATTAAATATGGATCTCACAGCACCACTACTTTCTGTAGGTGACAAAACTTTTGTCTTGCCAAAATATGACATTTCTGTGTTCATTAAATGATCAATCTTTCTTCAGTGAAGCAAATTTATTTTAGTATATTGAGCATAATTTGGGAGGGTTTTAGCTTTCATATGAGACATTTCTAAAACCAATGGATTAATTTAAAGTCAGGTTATAAGCTTTTGTTTCTACAAAATGGATAAGCGACAAGACTTTTGTCAGGGACTGTATAGTGCACAAGCAGCTCTTGTGCACTCTATCTATTTTATTGTCCAATAACCAGGAATTGTGCATTGTTGCATGCTAGCTGTTGTTAGCTTTACCATGGTAGCTTTACCACTGCAAACCCTTTAACTGGAACTAGTTGTGTTTTTCACATTTATAAGATAGCAAAAATTAGCCTTTGATAAAACCAAGCCCTAAAACCTCATTTGTGTCATTTGTTTGTCCCAATATATAAACATTTAATGTCACACTGAGGACATTCCAGGCATGGCAATAACATTTCTTTATGGACAAGCAGGTGGACAATCCCCTCCCCAAAAAGTGCACCTTTAACAGTGCACTTACCTCCTCATAAACATATCCAGGGTTGTGTTTTGTTTCATTCACATGTTTGAGTAAACTTTTATTATTATTCTGTCTTCATCTCCAAAGCTCAAAATGCTCTCTTCCACCTTGTGATGTCATTAAGTGGTAGTTTTCTAGTTTACCAATACCTGTGTTTGGAGTTTAAAAACAAAGTAAAGAACTTCCTGTATCACCACATGACATCACAAGGTGGAACAAAAGGTTTTCCGTTTGACAGAAGAACTCAGCCTAAATATACAGGGTTTGTGTGTTAAACATGTGTGAATGAAACAAAACACAACTCCATGTCTGTCTGTGATGAAGAAACAATATTAGAACAAAGATCACAAAATAGCGTATCGGCCCTTTAAGTACAATTAGTGACCACTCCCCACACCTCTGGCTTATTATGACTGTATAATTGAACTATTTTGACAAACTAACTCCCCTCAGTGTAACTCCTCCTCACCAGCAGTTCAAGCAGCTCTGGCCTGGTGTCTCGTCTTTGGCGTCTGGACCTGGAGCGGGGAGGGGTGGAAGGAGCATCCAAGAACAGTTTATCATCCTGGAGAGTGTTGACCGTACAGCGCACCTCCCCCACAAACGCCTGGGCCTCGTGAGCCGTCATCGCCCGGGAGAAACCACGGCCCTGTGGGAAAGAACATGTGGAGATCAGATTTAGTCTTCATTTATTATAAAGATGGACAGCACAAACAAACAGAGATCAAAATCATTATTTGAGTTTGATAACTGGACCTGCAAAAAAAACTGCCTATGCAAAAATCTTGTTCTACCTGTAGTTAATAGTTGACAAAAAACACGTTATGTAACTTTTCTGGTGGAGGGTCTGTCAAATACTTTTCTCCACAGAGATGTTATTGCTTTGTCTGGAATGTTTCACAGTATAGCATTAAACCTTTCTATCTACATGGAGACCAAACCAGACCAAGTTACTGGGCAGATCTGTGGAAAGGCGACCCCGCTCACAGTCAGAATACCTGTTTTTCTAGGTATGTTTGAGTTCTAAAACTACCTGTAACTGAATAAACGTAAGGTAGAGCTGTTTGATATCGTACTGTAGAACAGATGTGTCAAACTCAGGCCCGGGGGCCAAATTTGGCCCGTAAGATGATATCAAATATGTATTAGAGCTGGCCCACCAGCTACAGATAGGCTATAGAGACATTATTTATTTAAAATGTTGTTAATATTTTTTATATTCTGCTTGTTCTGGATTCAATGTTTAAGCAAAACTATTATTAAACATTTATTTTAATAAGAAAATGTTCAACATTACATATTTCAAAAGAAGAGAAAACATGCAGATGTTGTTGACATTTTTCAATAAATATTTAGTTTGGCCCACGACTCCCAGTTTTTAATTTCAGCCCTCTGTGTATTTGAGTTTGACACCCCTGCTGTAGAACATTCAAAGCAGAGCAGTGAAGTATCTATAGAAACAAGAAGGTGATGTATAGTATTAGTATTTGATTTTGGATACTTTTGACAACCTTTGTGAAAAGCTCTACAAACATTCTGAAATGCAAGATGTTCCTGTATTTGTTCATATTTCAGTCTGAAATGTGAATGCTCTTGGAGTTGTGTACAGTGTGCTGAGCAGGATCCTACTTTTTAAACATGTATTTCAAAATTGCAATTAGAGTTTTCTTCCAAAATCATGCAGTCCTAATTTATGATAAAAAAAGGCAAAACCCAGACTGAGTTTTAAAAGTAGAAGTTGCCAGATACATTTATTACTCCCTGAGATTGTAAACAGAACTGAAAAAAGAACTTTCCACGTGAGGCCATTTCTAATAAACCAAAACTAACACACATCTGGTCTACGGTTCAAATAAAATCACACAAATTTGGGACTGAATATGAAGCTAAGACAGGACTAGACCAGAAAGAAAATAGGACTATAATAGGACTAGAATAGGACTAAACCAAGACTAAACCAGGACTAAACCAGGAAGAGAACAGGACTAGAACAGGACTGAACTAGGACTAGACCAGGATGAGAACAGAACTAGACCAACACTAAACCAGGACTAGGCAAGTACTAGACCAGGACTAGACCAGGACTGAACCAGGACTAAACCAGGACGAGAACTGGACTAGAACAGGACTAAATCTGGACTAAACCAGGTCTAAACTAGGACGAGAACTGAATTAGAACAGGACTAGATCAGGACTAGATCAGGGGCCTCATTTATAAAGCTTGCTTACGCAAAAATCCGTGCGTGCGCGCTTCCTACGCCAACCGCGGTATTTATAAAACTCGCCTAAGGTCCCGAGTTGGCGTAGAGTTAAGCAAAGAGCCTTTGCTTAACTCTACGCCAACTCGGGACCTCCTGTAAGTTCTACGCAAAGTCTGGAGACACGGGGAAAAAGCGACACTCGTGGAGAGAACTCTGTTCACTTCTGCCTCTCTCCACGAGTGTCGCTTTTTCCCCGTGTCTCCAGACTTTGCGTAGAACTTACAGGAGGTCCCGAGTTGGCGTAGAGTTAAGCAAAGAGCCACGCCTTCGGCGAGTTTTATAAATACCGCGGTTGGCGTAGGAAGCGCGCACGCACGGATTTTTGCGTAAGAAAGCTTTATAAATGAGGCCCCAGGACTAGACCAGGACTAGAACAGGACTAAATCTGGACTAGACCAGGACTAGAACACGATTAGAACAGGACCAAGACCAAAATCTACATCAGGACTAAACTAAAAAAGTGGAAAGTAGGACAAACTGTAGTGGCTATACTGGATTGATCCCGTCAGATCTCAGAAGCTCAGCAGGGTCAGGCCTGGTTAGGACTTGGATGGGAGACCACTGGGAAAAATTAGGTGCCACAGGGGGGCGCCAGTTGTAAAAAACTGTTGTTGTGTCCTTAGGCAAGTCACTTCACCCTCATTGCCTAGTATGAAAGTGGTGTGTGCGTGAGTGTTGGTGGTGGTCGGAGGGGCCAATGGCGCAGATTAGCAGCCTCGCTTCCATCAGTCTGCCCCAGGGCAGCTGTGGCTACAATAGTAGTTTACCACCACCGGGTATGGAGTGAATGAATAATGCTCTGTAAAGCGTCTTTGAGTGTCCAGAACAGTGTTATATAAAACTGATGCATTATTATGATTATTACAAAACCCACTTGAAGAAGCCAATGTACAACTTATGTCCCAGCACCACACTTTGAGAATCAGAACCAAATCAAGACCTCAAAGATCCTGCAAATATTTGAAAATTTGAACATTTTGAGATTTTTAAAAGTTTGATTTCAGAGTTTATTTACATGACTGATACGTATTAAATTAAATGATTAAATGAAAGATGAACCAGTTTTTGTATAAAACTGAAGGTTGTACTCAGAGACCAATTACATTTGATCAGTAGTTTGTGCACAAACAAAGCCCCCACTGAAAACTCAGCAGCCACACATTCTACAAAGTTAATTACAATTGGAAATCTATTAGCAGTCTTTTTTTTTTTTAAAGTACATAAAAAACTATTCAAATCAAAGTCACCTCCAAAGCAGAAACAAAACTGAAGAAATCGTAGCAGCAGACATAAATTACCTACAAATGATCAACCTTTAGAATAAATATTTAAAATTTTCAGTATCACGATTTACTGCTCCTAAATACACTGCTCTACTGCATTAGTAATATACACAACATCTAAACTGACAGTCTAAAACATGTAAACGAGACCTTAGTATTTAGGCACATGCAGTGTACACAATAAGAGCTCCTAATAGACTTGAACCAGGACTGAGCCAGGACTTAAACACCAAAACACATCTAAACCAGGTCTAAATCGGGTCCAGTCCGAGTCTAAACCATTTTTAAACCATTTCTAAACCAGGTCTACACCAAGACTACCCCAGGACTACCCCAGGACCACACCAGGACCACACCAGGACCACACCAGGACTACCCCAGGACCACACCAGGACCACACCAGGACCACACCAGGACTACCCTAGGACTACCCTAGGACTACCCCAGGACCACACTAGGACCACACCAGGACCACACCAGGACTACCTCAGGACTACCCCAGGATCACACCAGGACTACCCTAGGACTACCCTAGGACTACCCCAGGACCACACCAGGACCACACCAGGACCACACCAGGACCACACCAGGACCACACCAGGACTGAACAAGGAGTTAAGCAGAAGTAAAAAGGCCTAAACAGGGGGATATTCCACGTAGTGAGCTAAAGTGAAAGCTTGGTTTATTTGGGCAATTCAGGCCTGTCAAAGCCTTAGTTCTGTTCAACCAAAGTGACTAACCAGAGGTCACGCTGAGGTCCTGCAGTAACAAGTACCCAGGCACAAACCAGGTGAGGACCAGACTAACTGTCAAGATTATTTTAGTTCTGTCTTCAAGAGCTTCTAAAGAAACAGTTTAGTCAAAAGTTTCAAAAGCACATGCATCACACACCTGTGTTAGAACATGTCTATGTTTGATATAGTCTAAAAAGTGACTTTTATAGTCATGTGTCGCTTAAGACTTTTACAGTCCATACACTCCTGCACACGGGACACACGTGTGTGTGGATGCTGCACTATCAAAAATGCACAAACCATTTAAAAGCCTATGGTGATTATTTCATTCAAATGATGTTGCACATGTGTCTGTTGTGAGGGGCAGTGCAGCTTTTACACACAGACAGACGCTGGTTTGGGGTCTGAGGATGACAGTAGGTTCTGTCTGTTTGCTCCGTCATCATCCAGTTCCATGGCTCAAATCAAACTCTGCAGGTGCACGCTGTGGCTCCAGTGGCTCCTGTCGTTTAATCAAATCATAAAAAACATAAAATTTTTGGCCCATTTTCCCGTGACGTTGCTCCATTGATTCAGGCCTGAATTAGCTTTGGTCAGTTAGCTTATATCTGTCAAGGAATGAGTTAAGGTGGAAATGGACTTAAGGGGGAAATGGAGCTAGTTTCAGCTCAGGATTTCACAATAGGCCTAGACTTGTTAAGCAAGATTGATGGAACATCCTCCAGACTTCTAAACCAGGTCTAAACCAGGTCTAAAGCAGAACCTAGGTTTAACCTAGACTTGACTTGAACATAACCTGGACTTAAACAAAAGTCTAACTCTCCATTGTGTTCTCCCAGTGTAACACCAAAAACTACAAGATGTGAGTCATTTATTTCCTAGTTAACACTTACAGTAATGTGCTAAAGAGCTTATTTTAAATGTTTCTCTGTGGGAGCCAGAAGTGATTAAAGACACTGGAATTATGCTTTCGCAACTTTCATCGAGTTATTTCGGAATCGCTCCCGACCCACTCACAAGTGGAATAATACACATTACACAAAAACGCAATGTTCTTAATATATTTTACATATAGAAAAAGCTGAAATTAAATTACAAACAACAACTACTTTCTAATAAATGTCTAGTTTTCCCAAATGCTTCTCCTGGTCTAAGCACATTCACCAACACACACAATAGACAAACCTCATTTCAATGCCAATTACTCCAGCATTATTGTGCTATGTGGTAATTCTGTGGCGTGCATATTTATTTATATAGAGACTTGTTTTGTGAAGTAAATAGGGGCCAATTCAAATGCCTGGTTCCAGCCCATTGACCCAGTCATAAGCCAATATATTAAATCCTCTCTATTTGCATACGCTTTGTTTTTCTCCGCTCTTGGTAATGAGCAGCTCAAGTCAACTCGTGTAGAGCGTTTAAACAAGTCCGTGTTCCCCGTTCATTTGAGCTAAACAGGAACTTTCTCTTAAATTAAAAATGTGTTTCATTTAAGAGAAATTTACAAAACTTTGTGATAATTTTAAATGGGGATTATGGAGCAGTAAGTCACAAAATTAAATGTGAGTTTATTATGGGAAGAAACATTATTATTGTACCATTATTTACAATTATTGACCCCATGACCACACAAGGGTGAAATACTCAGCAGTCCTATATTACAGAAAATGAGCTTTTTGTGCGCTTTTAGTCAAAATTTTGAATGTTTCATCAAAAGCATCCCTGGAGTCTACAACTACAACTACAACTACAACTACATCTAAAACTATAACTACAACTATAACTACAACTACATCTAAACTAAATCTACTACAACTACAATCTAAAACTATAACTACAACTACATCTAAAACTAAAACTATAACTACAACTACATCTAAAACTATAACTACATCTAAAACTACAACTATAACTACAGCTACATCTAAATCTAAAACTACAAGTATAACTACAACTACATCTAAAACTACAACTACAACTACAACTACAAGAAACTGATGCTGAACACCAGTCTCTTGTTATTTTTGCTACTTATTTAGAATGTAATATTACCGTTTATATTTTTGCTCTTTGCTATTAAAATATATTGGGATGTGTGAGCTACTGTGTCCAAGTCATTTCCCATGAGTCTGAGTCTGAGTGTGAGCATGAGTCTGAGTCTGAGAGTGAGCGTAAGTCTGGGTCTGAGCATGAGTCTGGGTCTGAGTCTGAGAGTGAGCGTGGGTCTGAGTCTGAGTCAGAGAGTGAGCGTGGGTCTGAGTCTGAGAGTGAGCGTGGGTCTGAGTCTGAGTCTGAGTCTGAGTCTGAGTCTGAGAGTGAGCGTCTGGAGTCTGAGAGTCTGAGCGTGGGTCTGAGTCTGAGAGTGAGCGTGGGTCTGAGTCTGAGAGTGAGCGTGGGTCTGAGTCTGAGAGTGAGCGTGGGTCTGAGTCTGAGAGTGAGCGTGGGTCTGAGTCTGAGTCTGAGAGTGAGCGTGGGTCTGAGTCTGAGAGTGAGCGTGGGTCTGAGTCTGAGAGTGAGCGTGGGTCTGAGCGTGAGTCTGAGTCTGAGTCTGAGTGTGAGCATGAGTCTGAGACTGAGCGTAAGTCTGGGTCTGAGCATGAGCATGAGTCTGAGTCTGAGTCTGAGCATGAGACTGGATCTGAGTCTGAGTCTGAGAGTGAGCGTGAGACTGGGTCTGAGTCTGAGCGTGAGTCTGGGTCTGAGCGTGAGTCTGGGTCTGAGCGTGAGTCTGGGTCTGAGCATGAGTCTGAGTCTGAGAGTGAGCTTGAGTCTGGGTCTGAGAGTGAGTCTGGGTCTGAGTCTGAGTCTAAGAGTGTGCATGGGTCTGGGTCTGGGTCTGGATCTGGGTCTGAGTCTGAGTCTGAGCGTGAGTCTGGGTCTGAGTCTGAGTGTGTGTATGTTGGACTGACCGTGACAATGATGATGCTGGCCTCGGTGATGACCTTCTTGCTGATGTTGTTGAAGGTGGGGTTGGGGTGGTACTCAAACGGTTTGAGCTCTCGGACCCAGTTGTCCAGCTGGATGAAGGTGGTGAAGTGTCCTCCAGAGGCGTTCACGGCTGGAGATGAAAACTGGATCATGGAGTCATTCTTCTCACGGTACCTCTGGAACCAGGAGATAAGAGAAATTTTTAAAAATGTATAGAAGACATTTAAGACACACTTTAACCAAGAGAAATTGTTAGTTTTAGAAATTATTTATAATGCTGAAAATTCAACTGACAGCAAATGTATGAATGAATGAAATGAACAATATGCATTTCATTTATAGGCAATTTTCAAAATCTGTTTTACATTTTTATTCATTACACAAATAAAATATCCCAGTCTGGATAAATGACAAGACCAGTGTAATCTTACATCTATTAACATATCCTTCTATAATGCACATTGTGTTTTGATGACATGGATACAGGAATTTTTATCAGTGATTTAACTTTTTTGTTCCTCATCAATTTTCACTTGACAGGAGTAGAACTAGGAAGAATATTTTCCATAAGTAACATCCACCAAACATTTTCGTCTGCTTATCCGGGGCCGGGTGGCGGGGGCAGCAGCCTAAGCAGGGACTCCCAGACTTCCTTCACCCCAGACACGTCCTCCAGCTCCTCCGGGGGAACCCCGAGGTGTTCCCAGAACAGCCGAGAGACATAGTCCCTCCAGCGTGTCCTGGGTCTTCCCTGGGGCCTCCTCCTGGTGGGACATGCCCGAAACACCTCCCGAGGGAGGCGTCCAGGAGGCATCCGGAACAGATTCCCGAGCCACCTCAACTGGCTCCTCTCGACGTGGAGGAGCAGCGGCTCTACTCCGAGCTCCTCCCGTGTGACTGAGCTCCTCACCCTATCTCTAAGGGAGTGCCCAGACACCCTGCGGAGAAAACTCATTTTGAGCGCTTGTATCCGCAATCTCGTCCTTTCGGTCATTACCCAGAGCTCATGACCATAGGTGAGAGTAGGAATGAAGACTGACCGGTAAATCTTCACCACAACGGTCCCATACAGCGACCGCATCACTGCCGAAGCTGCACCGATCCGCCTGTCAATCTCACGTTCCATCCTTCCCTCACTCGTGAACAAGACCCCAAGATACTTGAACTCCTCCACTTGAGGCAAAGACTCCCCACCCACCTGGAGAGGGCAAGCCACCTTTTTCCGGTCGAGAACCATGGCCTCAGACTTAGAAGAGCTGATCTTCATCCCAGCCACTTCACACTCGGCTGCAAACCGCCCCAGTGCACATTGCAGGTCCTGGTTTGATGAAGCCAACAGGACAACATCATCTGCAAACAGCAGATATGAGATCCTGTGGTCCCCAAACCGGACCCCCTCCGGCCCCTGACTGCGCCTAGAAATTCTGTCCATAAACACAATGAACAGAACCGGTGACAAAGGGCAGCCCTGGCGGAGTACAACATGCACCGGGAACAGGTCTGACTTACTGCCGGCAATGCGAACACAGCTCCTGTTCCGGTCATACAGGGACCGGACAGCCCTTAGAGAAGGGCCCCGGACCCCATACTCCCAGAGCACCCCCCACAGGACACCACGAGGGACACGGTCGAATGCCTTCTCCAAGTCCACAAAGCACATGTGGACGGGTTGGGCAAACTCCCATGAACCCTCGAGCACCCGATGGAGAGTGTAGAGCTGGTCCAGTGTTCAACGGCCAGGACGAAAACCACACTGCTCTTCCTGGATCCGAGGTTCGACTATCGGCCGGATTCTCCTCTCCAGTACCCTGGCATAGACCTTACCGGGAAGGCTGAGGAGTGTGATCCCCCTATAGTTGGAACACACCCTCCGGTCCCCCTTCTTATACAGAGGGACCACCACCCTGGTTTGCCAGTCCAGAGGTACTGTCCCCGAACGCCACGCAATGTTGAAGAGGCGTGTCAGCCAAGACAGCCCCACAACATCCAGAGACTTAAGGTACTCAGGACGGATCTCATCCAACCCCGGAGCCTTGCCACCAAGGAGCTGTCCAACCACCTCAGTGACCAGGGTGATGCACCACACAAAGTTACAATTTGAAAAAACCTCCCATATATACTTTATATAGTACCGGTACTGAGTTGTATCCATGCATTTCTTAATACATTTTGATTTGCACTTTTTCTGATTTTGTGCCTTTTTGTATCAAGTATCAAAATATTTGAGAAAAGGAAAGCCCTAAAGTGAAAATATGGCACAGTATTAGAGATGGAAATTGCAGTGTGGGTGTTGAGAAAGCCTGCATTTCTCTCTGAGTGGAGTTTGGAACCCGGTCGTCACAATGGGCCAGTCTATAGACATGTTGTGTTGGAGCTGCTGTGTCTGTGATGAATCAGAACACTGTATTCAGTCCCTGCACCTCTGGCTTTGTTTACGTCCTCTGATCGGCTACATACACTGACACTGTGGAAGCACGGATCCATGGAAATGAATAGACAACTTTGAATAAGGTCTTTTGTGGATTTTTATCAGTCGACATCCAACAAATAGTCTCTTTATGCAACATTATGTAACTCGCCAAACTGTATTCTCAATAAAACGCTGTATTCACAACATCGCTTTCAAGTGGTAAATATGAATTTAAGCAAAACAACTTAACCAAGCTTCTATGCAAATGGATTATATTTTAAGGCCATCTATCTGAATTGTATTTCGTCTGTACAAAATAGAAAATACTGCAGGACAACTTAGTTTATGCATTTTGAAGTGAGTACCCTATACAAGTAATTTAACTGTGACTGTCTTTGTGTCCATTACGACTCTTGTTTGGCTACATTTCTTTAAAGTAAAACACAGGGACATAGTACTATACTCTACAATAGCAGTAAAACAGACTGACGCCTCACAGCAGAACTGCCCAGTCATGTTCTGGTGTGGTTTGTGTGCCACAGAAACACACTGCAAATAAAATAGTCTCTGCTATTACTGCATTTCAAATGACACAACAGCATTCTATATACCAATATTAATTAACACAGATGGGAATAGCTAACATTAATATTGTTAAAATGCAAAAGTATGTTGTAATACAGTGAGTTCTTAGGAACTCACTAGTCAATAATTGAAAATACTAGGTTCAAAATTTTTGAGTTTATCTTTTGGATATTTCATGGCAAAATACAATGTAATCAATAGGGAAACCAGGTCCTTGCCCCCCATTTGGGAGTAAGTAGAGGTGAGATCGGGCCTAAAAAATCCAGCCCGACCCGGCCCGCGGGTATTAAAACCCGACCCAGCCTGAGCCCGACCAATTAACTTGATTTGCAGGCCCGAGCCCGAAGCAAACCCGAAATGTCATATTTTATTTGTGAGGACTCAGGAGGAGGAGCAGTGCTCAGCGTCGAGGTGCCAGTCTTTTTGATCTCGTATGAAAGCAAAGCGCCACATTGACTACATTCAGCGAAGCCAACGCAAGTTTCTGTAGCATTTTCAACAATCAATTTGAAGCTTTTCCACACCTCACTCTTACCGGTGCGTGTTTGTCTTTTCAGTTCTCCTGCCTTTAGTTTAACTTCTTGCTCCTCCATATTGGGGATACCAGGTCAAAATAGATGCAGACTTGCGGAGGGGAAGATTATTAAATTAAGAGGGGGTGTTCACGTGCGCAGAGCTCTGGCTCTGCGGATCCTGTTTAGTAGTTAAATAGCAATTACATTACATTACTTCTCTGTTTTATCCATATTATTTATTTTATAACAAGTATTCCTTAGTTTAGTATCCACACATCGTTTTAGCATACATTTTATAAACATATATTTATTTGAAGCCCGAGCCCGACCCGACCCGAAGTAATGATTGATATTTTAGGTCGGGTCGGGCTTGGGCTCGGTCTTAAGATCTTACCTCTAGGAGTAAGAAATCACATTCTGAAAACCACCAGTTGTTTATTTAATATGATTTGATGAAATAAAGGTTTTACTATGTATTGGTTGTTTTCAGATTCTAGAATGTGATGATACTTCCAGATGAAGGGCAAGAGCCAGTTTTTCTTTTAATTACACTGTTCTTTGCCATGAAATAAAGAAAAGGTAAATTCCAAAATATGGAATCTAATCATTTTTCTTAATGTCTAGGCTCAGGACCATGCTATATTACAACAGAAATCTGCAGTTGAAGCTTTTTATTTTAGCTGCCCCCCCCATCTGTATTAAACAATATTGCCCTATATATAATAATGCCATCTGAAACTCAGAAATTAGACAGTGTGAACAAAGGATTTCACTAAATCAGAGCTGGGATAATAATGGAGACAACGAAAAAGTCAGTGTTTCTCCTCCCAGTATTTATAAAACAAACATTTGATTTGGGGATGTGACTAATTTGTGCTTTAATCTGGTGTACACAGATCTTCACTGAGATGAAGGTCCTTTGCCACAGTAAAGAGAGGCCCAGAGCCGTGCCATGACCCCTCAGCCTGATTGGATTCAGATTCAGAAAACTTTATTTGTTCCAGAGGGCAATTCATCTGCAGCATTCTCAGAATATTTCTCACATACACATAAACACAAACACTGTAATGGACAAAACAACAATATATAATAATGCAAAATGCAGGTGGAGTGGCCTCCCTGATCTGAACCCATGCGGTGTTCTGTTACTGAACTTCTGTGCTAGTCACAGTTTGTCCATAACAAACACCATGTTCCAGCACAAGGGTGTCCATCACTGCACATGGCAACAGGACACCCTAGGCTGAAGGTCGATGATTGACTTTGTCATCGTGTCATCTGATTTCCAGCTGCGTGTCTTGATCACTCGGGTGAAGAGAGGCAGAGCTGTCAACCAATCACCACCTGGTTGTGAGTTGGGTTCGCTAGCCTCGGAGGAAGCCGGAAAGACCTGGCAGGCTCAAGCGTGTAGTAAGGGTCTGTTGGGAACGTCTGTTGGGATGCTCTGGGAGTATGTTAAGGGTTGTCCAGTCCCTGTATGACCAGGGTCAGAAGACATTCTGGCATGGAAACATGCGGATGACGACTTCCTGTGGGCTCTGTTGGCGATGTGACAAAATCGATGTGAGAAAATTTTATTTTATTTCATTGTATTCTTTCTTTTTACTTTTATAAATTGTCTATTTATTTATGTATAATTTGTCTAATTTAAATTAAAAAAAAGATGCCATTGTAGCATCCGTTATGTTTGGTAGATCAACAGTTCCAATCAACTCCCTGTAAGTGACATCGAAAACACGATTAGAGTCCTGTCCCCCACGGAAAGTTTTGGCAGGTTCAGGTGAATCCATGATTTTATCACATGCCCAGTGTCGGGAACTACACCAGAAGTCGTCATCTGCATGTTTCCAGATATCTTCTGGTAAGCGTGAATAGAGCCTTTATTGGACTGAGAGAAAGGAGGAGGTGGGCAGACAGTTCAAACTCAACCATGTTCCTCACTCATGGTTAAAAATTCAGATACAGGATCTTTTATTTCACTTGTCATTTCTGAATGACATATCTCTTGTTTGACTCTACATAATAATAATTACAGTGCAGACATTGGTTAAAGACTTAAAGGTGTACTTAGTAACATTTCTAAGGGGGGTCCGCCACTGGCTTGTCTCCATGGATATGTTACTGTTTTGTCTAGAATATTCCATCGTATAGCTAGTAGCTATACTAAAGCATTAGTCCACTGATCCGGAGGTTGGTGGTTTGAATCCCGCTCTCAACATGAACATCATTTTTTAAGGCGGTCAGATCCACTGACCCACAGGTTGATGGTGCTTCCACAGATCAATACTTTTGTTCTGTCCTTGAGCAAGACACTTAACCCACCTCACCCCCAGTGTCTATGTGTGTGAATGGGTGAGTGGTTCTTTGTTGTAAAGTACTTTGAGCCTTGAGGGTGGAAAAGCACTGTATAAAAATGTGACCATAACCATTTAAACCTATCTATCACAAGCGAGACAAGCAGGTTACAGCACTACACTACATTTATCACGCCGGTAAATTGGACTCAAATGCAACACAAGTACACAGGCAAACAAAGTCTTATTTAAATAACTGAAAGGAAATGTTTATAATGACAGCTCAGACTGAAAATATAACAGAGGAATATATGATATTAAATGTGAACAAAAATATCTTCCAAGACTGGGAATACACTAGTAAAAAACTGACTGGGAGTAAACTCAGGAACAGGGACAGCAAACAGGGAAACACAGAATTGCAGAGGTCACAAGGTTTTTGGAGCTTGAGTGTCTGTCTTTACAAGTTGACAATCTGTTGACTTAGGGAGCAGAGGGAGTATATATAGACTGGGCCTGGGCTGATTACAAAATGAGAGGCAGCTGTAGGAAAAGGAGGACCTGAACAGAGTGAGAAATGGAACTGGACTGGGGGAAAACAAGTAAACAAAAGGCAGAACTGTGACAACATTACATTAGAAGTCAGATCTGTGGAGAGGCGCCCCTATTCACATTTTTGTGTTTTTAAGCAAAGGAAACACATAACATAATTAATAAATGCTAGATGGATAAGTTTAATGTCATACCATGGCCATACCAGCTTGTCAAAGCCTGATCCCGTCAGATCTCAGAAGCTCAGCCGGGCCTGGTTAGGACTTGGATGGGTAGGATGGGAGACCACTGGGAAAATCACGTGCCAGAAGGGGGCGCCAGTTGCAGAAAACAACCTGTCCTGTAATTTACCACCTCTGGGTATGAAGTGAATGAATAATGCTCTACAAAGCATCTTTGAGTGTCCAGAAAAATGCCATATATAAACGGATGCATTATTATTATTATTATTATTATTATTATTATTATTATTATTATTATTATTATTATTATTATTATTATTATTATTATTATTATTATTATTATTATTGAACATTCCAGGCAAAGCAAAAACATCTCCATAGAGACAAGCAGGCACCAGAAATTTATGGTAAATTATTAGTATACGTTTTCTGGAGTTAGTGTACAATACAGTTTAGATTGATCAGTAAAATGAAATGTAAAAAAAAAGTACATCTGCTAACCACTCTGCCATTAACGCCCCATAAAACCAGCTTCCCCTACTTCACTTTGGACATGCACCTGTCCATTGCCTGATTGGCATTTTAATCAGGCTCTCTATAGGCTACACCAGTCCACAATTATCCACATTTACTGGGGCTCAGTTGAGAGCAGAGTCTTTAAACTGTGGCGTGTGGAGGCTTAAGAAGTTGACCATGCCAGCTTTTGGAGATAACATTTAACATCTGGTGTAGGAGTGTGTGCCAGCTGCCACACTGAAGCCCGGGTCCCTGGGAGCCGCTTAAGGGCCCCGCGTTGGCACAGGCAGGAGAGGTAAATACCAACAAACACTTCATCTGTAGCACCAAGCATTTTCTTATTAGTTTTAGAGCTTAAAAGCTGAAAGTCCTTTACACCTGGGGTAAGTGTGGACTACTTTTTTTTTGCAAAGGTGGTGTTTTTGTTGTGAAGAAACTTTTGCATTTAAATTAAAATGTTTTAATTTGAAGCCAGGTAAACAGCTTGCCATTTGGTATAGTTAGAGGTTGATGGTTGGTTGATTTTGAACTGTCGTCCTGGTTTAGTCCTGACCTAGTCCTGATCTGGTTCAGACCTCATTTTGGCCAAGTGTTGGTTTAGTCCAGGTTTAGTCCCGACCTATTTCTAGTTTAGTCATGGTTTAATCCTGGTTTAGTCCCGACATAGCTTGGTCCTGACCCAGTTTTAGCCTAGTTCTGGTTTGGTCTGGGTTTAATTCAGGCTTTGTCCTGGTTTGAGAAGAAGTTTTGAAGCCATTTTTCTTATTTAGTTACTATTTTATTTGGGTTACATCCTGCGTAACTGAGCTCTAAAATATATTGTAATTAAATCTACATGTGAGCAGTAGCAATGATTTAAGTAATGTATTAAATTATTTATTGAAAAAAAAAAAAAAATTACCGCTACATTTTAGCTTTCTACACATAAAATGTTCAATTATTTTAGCACTTCATATCCTGTGTTTGGTGTAAAAAATTATTTTCTGTCAGTCTATTAGAAATCACAATTCAATGTATTACTATTGTTTTCTTTGCAGTCCTACTGGTTAAGACTTTAGTCCTGGTTTATAACTGGTTGAGTTCACATTTGGTCCTGGTTTAGATCTGATTTAGTCCATGTTCATTGAAGTTAGTCTCCGCCTAGACCTGCTTTAGAAAATGTTTTGTAATTACACTGAAAAGCACTAACCTCACTGCTCTGTTTAGTTATACATGAAACTACTGTGTCTGTTGTGCTTGAACTCACTCACTCACTCCACTTCAGGAACAAGACGTAATAACACAAATAGACCAATGCTTTTGAGAGAACAAGGTTGTGGGAACAACTACAATGCAGTAAAATCAACAGACTGTTCTTTGCAAGAGAGAGAGAGATCTATACCCCTACTGAA